>NW_015112816.1:226562-267485 GCF_001443285.1 Poecilia latipinna
GGCGCACCCAAACAAACAAAATCCCTCAAAAAAAAAGGAAACAAAAATGAAACAAAGCTCGGGTCATAACATATTTGCTTTTTTTTCCATTGATTATTTTATTGTTTGTTTAATGTTTTCTTTTTGCCAATGTTGCTTTATATTCACCATTATATTCTCATCTCACCTCCTTGCTGATAATCTTATCAAATTTTAACTCTCATCTCCGTGGAGTTTCTGTGTTACCACAGACATCCTACCTCTATCGTATTTTGGTTTTGCTTCATCAGGATTTCACCTGCCTGCCTGCTTAGAGTGTGTTTATGTCTTTTTCACACCACACAGAAAAGCATAGATACAAACAAAACACAACTTTGATCATATCAACAGCTCCTACCCTCTGGCTGCTACCAAACAAGGCATCTTCTGCAAACAGTAAGGCTCTCACACTCTGAATCTGTAATAGAAACCCTTTAAATAGAAATTTATTTTAAGAATCAAAGTGGACCAGAAAAGTCACAGTACATTACGGAGTTTAGATGGATGTGTTTAATATGTCCACTGCAATACCTTCATGAATGAAGTAAGAACTTGGTCTAAAAATGTTTATCAGTAATATTTTCCATTTCAGCTTAGTATATTCCTTCCCCACGGTTTGTTCTTAAAGTAAGAAATTGCACTATGACTTAAAAAAAAAAAAGTCAAAAACATTCACATTTACAAAACCATTGCCATTGTTGTTTTCAGTTCAATTCAGGTCAGTTGAGACCTTTTGCATTTTAAGCGGCACAAAACTTTGTTTCCAATTTTGATAGACCGAAGCTGCAAAAACTGTATATTTATTTAATGACTCAAAGTTCCCAAGAGCAAAGCAACAGAAAACTACTGAAATATATTATCTCTTGTTTTCCCCTTTTTGGAAAATGGCTCAGAGAGAAAAAAAAAGGATCTAGAAAGCAAGAAGCTATGGTTTATTAATTAAAGGTTCTAAAATAGTCTCATCAATTTGAAATGTAGTAAACAAATAAAACATAGATTTTGTTAGTTTAGTTATTGTGTACATATTGTACATATATGTTTTCTGCCTATAAGTGGCAGAAAATCTCTGTTGTACCACTGAGATATGGTTAAAAAATTGAATAAATTAGCTTGAATGAGGATAGAATTTTATTTTAGTATTATTTTTTATGAATCTAGATAACTAAATAGATATATTTAAAGTCTATTTGTACACAAAAAGAGAGCAAACTGATATAGCAGGATATAAGTACCTCCGGGTGAATATTTTGCACATATTTCCTCCACGGATTTTGTGTTTTTTTTTTTGTCCCAGGAGAGAGCTTCTCTCCTCTCAAGGGGCTTCATTTCCCTCTTTTTTTTTCCTTCCGACTTTATTACTCCTTACATGAGAATGTGTAAATATGGAATTATTGTGAAATTGATTGTTGCTCTCTTCTGTCCAGTGTGGCCTTCCTCTCATTAATCTCTTATGCCTGCAGAAGTAGCTTAAAAATCCATCTGGGGCCATCGCTGCAGACAATTGTCTGAAAGACCCATTCCATCCAAATTGAATTAGGATCAATGTGGAGCATACACAAGCAAGAGCATCATTAGATCAAGAGATGTAAGCAAAGAGAGGGATGGTGAAGGAGAAGGAAACAAACTGCAGCTGATTGCTCTCCTCGTTTTCAGGGCATTCTATCAAAGGAAATCAGCCTGAGTCCTTTTTAAAATCTATTTGTTAAGTATTTATTGCCACATGTGCATGTTGCTTGCCTTCTACAAGGCAGGATATACAGACTCACATCAAATCGTTTTCAGTTTTTTTTTTTTCCAACCCACTGCTAAGCCCTGCCATAAGCTTTCACAGTCTTGATGTAAGCACCACTTTCTCCTTGCAGAGAGGAGGAAAATGGTGGAACAAACTTAGAGGGAGAAGGAGGAGGAAGTGACTGTGAGTTGCATGCAAAGACACAGCTGGTGTGACTGGGCTGCCTGAGTGAAAGCAAGATGGGTGACAGAGACTGAGAGAAAGATGAAAGGAGGAAGGGAAGGTACATTATGATGAAGCTGAAAGCAGGTCAGTGACAAATGAAAGTACAAGGTGACTGGTGAGCCTGTCAGAGTGGTAAAAGGTAGAGATATATGTATGTGTAAGGAAAACATGCTACCGAGCTTAATAAGAAGTCAGCCGAAGATTGGCTGATGCTGATGACAGCTGGTGGACAGGAGAGGGAGAGGAAGTGCTTTGGAGAAAGCAAAGCTGAAAACAACGAGGACAGGGTAGGCGGCGATTTAAGTAATTTTGAACCTGATGCAGTTTGTAGGCAGCGGAGAGTTGTGTGAGGGGGTTGAGACAGGCAGCGAGGCGATACGGTGCGAAAAAAAAAAGAGATACAGGGAGCAAGATATGAGAGAGGGCGAGATAGAGATAGATAGGACGGCCTGGAGTGAGACAGTTATCGGCCGTGATCGATCAGGCCTGCTGATGCCAAATGGGGGGTGTAATGACGGGTAATGATATGAGCCTGAAGAGGGAGCACAGTGTGTGCCTCCACGTGTGTGTGTGTGTGTGTGTGTGTCTGTAAATGTGCTCAATCCATGACCGCACAGATTCTCACACTTTCATTAATAGATCCACTTCATTGCACCTCACAGAGATGGTTTAATATAAGCCCCCACAACAATCCAGACATGCTGCACATGCATGGCGCAACTTCACGCTGACACACTTCAAGTTTTCTCTTTATTTGTCGTTGTGATCTCCCCTTTTTTTGAGCCACATGATGTGTTCGTGCTCCCTTTGGCTGCGTGTTCCTCGCCACTTTTAGTGTGTGTCGCCACACCCCCCGATCATCATCTGTCACTTTCTTCTCTCTCCATCATTACTTTTTCATTTCTTTCTCACCCACCACAAATCTCTGTGAATTCGCTCATCTGCTTTTCAAATCAGCCCCGTTAAACACGAGCTGCTGCTGCTGAGTGGTGTGGCATTTCGATTGATTATATACATAGCTTGCCAAGCTTCACAAATATGTACATACGAGACATACAATGGCATATTAATCAGTACACCGTTGGCAGACCTCCTGATTCAGAAACGGTTTCCCCAGCAACATCAACTGATGAATAATAATGTATTCTGTTGCGACTGGAGATTATTACCATTATTCATTTCTGTTTTAACATCAAAATAAGACAATTTCACTCGCTCCGCTTCAGAGTAGGACCAGAATCTTCTCAAGGCAAATTTAGCGGGGTTATCACTGTGATTAAAACTTGGAACATTTTTACTCGAAAAGAAGTCTCAGATGGGCAATCCATGGAAATTCACAAACCCGACATTCATATAAATACATGGCCATTGGCTTCTCTCACTGAAGTCTGTGGCTGCTGCTATAGAGACCAAATCCAATCCAAGAGACATTTAGAACAAGATCACAACTTTCAGTGCTGAAAAAAAAAAACAAGGGACATTTTAAACTGTACAGATAGTTCTTAGCTGCCAATTGAAAAAACTGCTGGATAAGGAAAGTACTACATTTAAAAGGTTAGCATTTCCTTAGCTGTACCAATTTATGCCTTTTGTTACATTATTTGCACATTTTGAATTCATACGTACATTAATCTTATTTATTTTGTTTCAAAAGCAGCTTTCTTCACTAAGTATTAGGTCACGACTTCAGTCAGATATTTATTTAAATGTACTTTTCTTGCAAAGGGACCTTCATGTCCTTCAAGTTTGTTATGGGACATTGTCTACTGATGTACTTTTTTACCCATTTCAATAAAAAAATAAAAATAAAATAACAAATAATGTTTTTCCAAGTCTACTATGTTTATTTGTGTTGCACATAAAGAACAACTGATGAGATATTAAATAAACATTTTAAAGACTTTTATTTTCCTTGTATTTGGAAGCATCATCCAGGTAACATAACTTAACTTTATTAAATATTTCTTCTTTCTTAAAATAGTATATTTTAGAAATGAGAAAGTTGGTTTATTTTATACATTATTCAACTGAAGAAAACAAAAACTTATTCAGAAATACCAAAGGTCATATTATTCTAGAGGTCATACCATGCATTTATTTTTGATTAATAAAACCTTATTTTAAAATGTTCTAACAAACCTTTTTGACCCGTCTAACCCAAAGTAAATAAGTTAAACAGTATTTTTTGAAAGATTGAAAATGAGATTCTAAGTCTCAGGGAGATTTTTCTGCATGAATAATGAAGAAATAAATTCAAATATTCTTGACTTTGGTGTGCAATAGCTGTATGTATTTACATAAGAAAATATGACCAAAAAATAAATAAATAAATTTCATCCAATTGCAGGTTAGTAGGTTGTTTCAATAGAAAATGCACAAAGAAGTCATGATGAGGTCAAAACAGAAACCTATCCAAAAAAAAATAAAACAATACCCTGGTTTTGTTTTTATTTGCTTTACCTTCTGCTTATCACGCCGCTCCAGTGTTGCTTATTACCGTCTCCAGTAAATACAGTCCAATCATTTTAAGCTATGCTTTGTAAGTTCCTTGTCCCAGTTTTTGGTTTCATGTGTTTCCACAGAGTTATATTTCATTCTTGTCACACTCTTACTGTCTATTTGGAGTTCATGTTTCTGGACATCCTGCCTTGCAGCCTTGCATTTTGTTTACAAATAAAATTATTTTTACTTTGTTTACCTTCCCCCCGAGGCTTGCCTGCATTTTTGTGCTTTTCTTCAAACTACATGGAGGATAACACTCTGTCTTTGTTTTCTTTGAAATTATAGTAATTGGACAAATAACTTAATACTCACATTGTTTCACCTTCCTTCCTTTGCCAAAAGACTTTCAAGTGACAAAGGCACCAACACCCATACTTGCCAGCCTCCCACCAAAAAAAAAAAAATAAAATAAACTGTTATTTTTAAGCATTATTAAGAAAATAAGTCAAATGTGTTAATGCAGAGTGAAAGTGTTATCTAAAAGAGAAAGGATGTAATTATAAATGTGTGCAATGCCATTAGTAGTGCCATTAGCACCCTTACAGATTTCAACTGTGTTTGCTTTTTAAGTTTCTTTCAACAATTTCAGGTCAACAAACTAATTTTAAAATCAGGCAAAGTCAACCTGAATAAATGCAAAAGGCTTTTTTAAATAGTGCTTTTATCCACAAACGGAAGAAAGCCATGCAAATCAATCTGATACATGTTTGACGTAAAATTTCTTTGATAATCTGAAACAAATGAAATACATTTTTTTTAAAAAGCACAGACAGATGACAAAAAACCTTTTCATGGTGGTGTAGACATACACAATTTGCACACAAAATAATTTCAAGACAAAAAAGGCAAGTAAGAAGAAGTTCCAAATTTATATAGAGTATATATTCAGTTACATAAAATATCAAAACTTGCCAGCATACAGAAATTGATCTGTCTTTCATAGATAGATAGATAGATAGATAGATAGATAGATAGATAGATAGATAGATAGATAGA
Source organism: Poecilia latipinna (assembly GCF_001443285.1). Classification (NCBI taxonomy): domain Eukaryota; kingdom Metazoa; phylum Chordata; class Actinopteri; order Cyprinodontiformes; family Poeciliidae; genus Poecilia; species Poecilia latipinna. Next base: position 232,036 of record NW_015112816.1, read on the forward strand.
TAGATAGATAGATAGATAGATAGATAGATAGATAGATAGAAGTTCTGCTGAGTCTATATTTGAATCAAATATTTTACACATTGCTGAAGCAAAGTCAGAGCTCATTTATCAAATTACGTGCTCAAAACCGCTATTTGTTTGTCTCATACTTTTCCTTCCGTGCCATCCATCAATTTGGACCACAGAAAAATAAATTATTTCCTTCTTATTATGTAACCAAATTTTCTGTATGCTTTTTTCGCAGCTGATATTTCGAATGATGATGACTTTTTGATGAAAGCCTGCTGATGAATACAGGGATCGGACACGGAGTGCCGGCCCATTATGTTTTCTTTAACTCCACCTCAAAACTTCCCAAACTGTGACTAAAAAAACCTTCACGCGGACGAGCTGGCAGCGTGTGAGGATGTGGAAAATAAATGAGAGGGAAAGTATGCTTAATGAGAAATGCTATTTTTACTGCTTTGATGTCCCCATCCACATAAGCACACGGCTCAGACAAAAACAAATTAGAGATGTTGACTGCATCCAAAAGACATTAAAAACATATTAGCACAACAACCATTTGAGACTGTGTCAATACACATACACATGTGGTGTGTGTGTGTGTGTGTGTGTGTGTGTGTGCATTGCAGATTCAGGAAACGTATTCTCTGTGTGTTTCTCAGCACTTGTCCACACTTACTAGTATTACGCATTCTCCGTCACTGTGAGCAGTCGCCTCTTATGGCTAATAGAAGACGAAATATCAACATAATGATATCAAAATGTCCGCATGACTAAATAACTCAGAGGCATCACACTGTGATTCATTTCCCCACCGGAAAGTGTATAAAACTATGTTTACATGGTGATTAGCACATCCAGAAGGATCTGAATGCACTTTTCACAACTTTTGAAAGTCACTGAGGTCATCTTGCTACCTGTTCTGTAATATATTCCTTCAACATGCAATAACAGATGAGAGGGAGAGGAAATGCAGGATACAGATACCTGCCATCATTCGAAGATTGACGGCAAAAAAAAAAAAAAAATGTGAAAACTGCCAGAAAACAAAAGGCTTCAAGAGTCATCCAATTACAGCAAACTTACATAAATTGTAGTATTATAATGATTTCACCTCAATGCAATCCCTTTACTCCCATTTGCTTGTCACTATACTTGTGCAGAGATGAAATATTTACCAAACTGTGCTTGTTAAAAAGACTTGAATAAATAAGCAGCCTACCAGTCTGTCTTCAAATGTGTGTAACTTTGTCCCAACGAACACTTGAAGTTTGTTTTCAGAAGCAGGGGTCATGAAAAAAAAACTTAATGATTCACTCCTACACATATTCTTCTACATATGATTAAGATGAAACTTCATCTCTCTTTAAGTTCTTTGACAACTAACGACAACATCTCCAAGTATGCCATTTTGTGGGATGAAAATATATATTTTTCCACACAGGAAGCCTGTTCCATCATCGTTTTCTCCCATGCAGGATCAACCTTTTTGCTCCTAATTTGTTACATTTCATGTTAATTATTTGTGAATTAAAACTTCTTGATGCATTATTTTCTTAATCATTGCTTGCATCACTTCTTGAAAGTAATGCAATATTTGAGTTGTGACTGTTTATAAAAGTTGAGTGTGCACGCACTACTTTCTGTGTAAAAAGCTGATGATCCCTGCTTAAAAAAGATAATGCAATAAAACCATCACTTTAGCTTTTGCAATGCAGCACTGCAGCTGTGAGGAAATGTTTCATTTGCACACTGCTTTATGGGCTCTTTGAGTGCTCGACACTCCACGAGTGTTTTAATAAACAATCAAAAGGCTATGATATTGACTGTTGATGATTTCACTGAAGTTCTCTGTAGATATTAACACGAATCGTCTCTGCAGCATAATGTTGATATTTGGTGGTCTTTATATGTTTAAAAACCTCTAGGCATTTTTAATTTTGTTGTAATGGCCTCAGCCACACATTGGGAAAATCACACTCACCTCCTTAGTTCACATTGTTTTGCAGGTAAACCTGCTTTTTAGTTAAGTAATTCACTGATTTCTTTACTAAACCTAACAGCGACGTTGTGACGTGTGCACATAATTACACTGTCACTGTGTGGTTTTCAAACTATATATTCTGTTCTGCGTCAGGCTGGGATGTAATTGGTGGAATGAGCCCACTCAATGGTGGATCTGCTTGCAATGTCCCAGCTACACTGTCAAATAAATTTTTAGTTTGCATGAATCACGTCACGACGTCCTCTTTTGAAAACTACCGGCAGTTGTGTACGTTAACGATCAAAAATGCATGGTTGCACACGCATCTGTTTGCAGCCATTTTTACACGTAAAAAGTGCGAGTGTTTGGGAACGTGGCCATCAGCAGCTTATTTGCGAAAGGAACTCAAACTAGGCAGAAACGAGCAGGTGAAATCTCATTATCTGTGAACCATGTTGTGCAAAAAAAATGTAATGATTTACAGACATATCCTAACTTGTTCAAGGAATTGTAATAGATCCCCTTTAACTTCTTTTACTTCTTTTTAGCTGAGAGAGAGAGATATGATGTACCAGTCTATCATCATGTAACCAACCAGTGTTGTTATTTTCTGTAAATAATGCAAGCAGCTTATTTAAATTAATATATTTTATTTTGTTTAAGTGAGTGATAATTGATGCATAACCCACAGTGAAGACGAGAGAGTGGGAGGACAGATGTAGATGAGTGCAGGGTATCTACATCGTTAAGATAATGGTGACACAAAGAACTTTTTCTACATTTTATGGAAGAAAACAGGAGATGAAAGAAATTGCTAAGTATTGGTCAAAATGAGGAAACAGAAAAAAGGCTGTGATTACTGACCACTGACTCTAGACCACACAAGTCAATATATCTAAGTGGATTTTAGCGTTTCCGTGAGAGGTGAAATGCTGCAGCATGCCCACATTATAGCCACACAAAGACGCACACACACACGCGCGCACACACACACACACACACACACACAGAACAAAACAAACAAACTCAGAATTGGTTTAATTCCACCGGCTGAGTTTGAATGTGAGAATAGAAAGTGACATAATACTCACACAGTGCTACAGTTTCACACCTGCCTGCAGCTTCATTGGGTAGGTGGGGGCAGCAAGGTTGCAGGCTGCAATATTAAACCATCAATCACCCCCTAAATTAGGCATTTTACATCACACAAGCACTTACAGCTCTCTCTCTCCCCTTCTCCCACAGGTGGGGCCTAAGCCAAGGGAAAAGAGATTACATCACAGAAGCTATGATGGTGCTGCAGGACCCATGAATACATTACACCACCACATATATGCACAGCAGGGGAAGCAACAAAATTATAACTCCTAATGAATATTATCAAATCAAGACTTTAAACTCTCACTCTGAGCTATATGCTGTAATCTTAGACACAGCTTCTTTTCACTGCAAGTGAATGTACTGATCACAGAAAATAGTGTGCATGTGATGTGCTTTAGCAGTTACTCACAGTATCTAATCTCTCACCGCAATTCTTCCCAACATTAAGACACAAGCAGGAAAAAAAAAAAAAAGCGAATTTCAATCAACTATAGCGGATGAGACAGGATCTTGTCCACCCTGTTTTTAATGTTTTCATTATGGAAAACATCTGGAGTAACAATGAGGCGGGAAGCTATTAACAAGCATGAAGAACAAGCGGCGGGAGCAATGGAAGATAGAGCGGGTTGGTGGGGGGGAGAAAGACGAGGTTAAAGCAGAAGTAAAGGAGGAGGGAGACCATGGGAGGGGGCACAAAAAAAACAGAGGGTGAGGGTAAATGAAGCATGGAGTTGCATTTATTCCAATTAACCACTGCTGGGGTCTCGGGTGTGAAGGTAGAAAGTGTCCACCCCCATTAACAGTGTTTGCTGACATGCCTGCTGATTACAAGCTGGGGAGAGAAAGTAATTGCATAGCTCTGCTCTCTCTGCAAACATGAAAAAGAAAAACATAGAGTCAAGCAGAGCAATAGAAAGCCATGATATTTCATGTACATCCCCACCACATCTTATTCCTTCTTACCGTCTGTTTTATTTGTGCATTGCACTGCCTGTCTCTTTTTGCCAGCACCTGCAAGTTTAATGTAGAAATCATGTGCCCCATTGCAAGCCAGTTCTTTCTCTGCCTTGTTTGTCTTGCCTTGGTTTTTGGTAGAACTGGTAATAGTGGTGATTACCCTGGCTCAATTTCTGTTTCACAGCACAGCAGGCACTGGCAACATGATGCGCGCTCCTGTTTGGACACAATCTCCAAAGCTGTTGAAAATCACAGTTTAAGGGCCCGCAAATAGAGAAAGCGTGGAAAAAGGTGGTGCATTTTTGAGTAGACACAATAAAAACAAACAGGCAGCGAGGCAATGGAAAGCCTCTGGATATTGTTCCGACGTAGTGTTCAGTCAACAGTCGCTCCGCAAATATTTCACCAAGAATGTATGTGTTACGTTGTTTCAGTGGGATTTGCAAGAATCTTGTCTTATGGCATTGCTGAGATAAGCTGTCCGTGGGCGAGCTTACTGCTGAACTTCTGACCCTGTAATACAAAACGATATAACCTATGCAACTCAGGACCGCTCTTGATGCAAGGAAATAGAAAAGTAGACAATAAAGAACCCAGAGCAAATATGTGAGTTCCTTACGAAGCCAGGAAAGTACAAATAGAAAAGCTGGGTGCCATATCTCACCCAAACCAGAAAGGCAACAGAAAAGGGTGCATTTTGTAAGGACAAAAGACCCTGAGGGGGCGAGACTAATAATAAATAACAAATCCAGGCAGAGAAAACGAAGCCCTGAAAAGTAGTTACCTCTTTTGGGATTTCATAGACATTTTATCATTGTAGAAATTTGTCATTAAACACTTTTACAATCTGTTGTTTGGCATAGCAAAAGAGTTGGGTCAAACGAGCAGAATGCACGTAAATTTTTGTTGTGGAAAAGCAGCTGCTGGAATTCAACATCGAGGCACAGAGTCTCTCTGGCTCCAGTAGTTAGTAAAGGAAACAGGCACTTCAGGCTTCAAACAAGAGCATTAGCAGTAGCAGAGGATCTAGTAGAGTTGCCCTTGCTTATTTATTCTCCTCTTCCTCTCCACCTTCTTCCATAGGTCTGACCTTTCTCAGCCTTTCTCCATCTCTGTCAGTGCCAAGCCCACACTCTCTAACCCATTTGAAGAGAGACACCTAGTGGTGCAGAACACGCCCGACTGTCTTTGAGCCCGGACAACATTTTCTATCCTAGCTTTACTTCTGCTCATCGTCATTACAGTTTCTTCTCTCTTGAGGACACATTAATCAAAACAAACGGCAAGCTACAGGAGAAAAGCAGTTAGGACCAAAAAAAAAAAAAAGCTGAAAACAATAATGGATCGAGAGCCAGCTTTTGTAGCTGATCATTTTGGTGTATGGTAAACAGACGATTCAAATTACTATCAAGAGATGATTAAAAGCTCACTTTAGGCACACAGGGTAATTATAAATCAATTAAAGTAAGACTGCAGGAAATTATTTTGGAGATGCTAGGGTTCAAAACTACAGGTTTTCAGACGATCCTTCAAATGCAGCTAAAAAACAATATTTTAGGGGATTTTTTGTGCAATTTCAGGTTCTTAATCTATATCCCTTAACAGAAGAAAAACATATTAATAAACTTATGATGCCACTGACTTTACTGGATTATTAATAACGCTGTTAAAATGTAGTGGGTTGTTATTGTTTTGTTTGTGGTTGCTGTTGTTGTGGACGCTGTTTCCATAAAAATCGTCTGGACGTCGTTCATCTTCAGATTGTACCTTTAAGACGGCTTGTCTCGACCTAAACGCGTGACATTAAATCAGTCGACATGATAATAACGTCGCACCTTCCCAGGCAAAAATCAGCTGAAATGCAACGCTTTGTAAAAGATGATCTGTCGTGGCTGCTCAGTGGACTTTTCTGATAAAGCCAGACAAGGTGGTATTACAATTGCAAACCCCAATCGAAATGCCTGCAGTCAATCTATCACCGTGTTATCTCAGAGGAAGGGGTATATTAACTGGGGCCCCGACAGCTATGGGCATGCATGGATTTATAGGGCGGATAGCAGAGCTGGCTGTCATCCCTGTGGGCTGATTAATGAGGAGCTCGGCCTAGTGTTTAATGTGTTTAATATGGGCCTCTGACGAGGCCGTCACACTGACGGAACCCACCGGTCATGACTGATGAAGTCACGTGAAGCTCCACTGTTGTTTTCCCTCACAAGTGAACTAAAATGGGAAACGTTTGCAGCTAAAACTACATATTTGCATATACTCCACAAAAATACAGGAACCTTTTTTTTTTATCTCTTTGTCTAAAATTTTATCAGATTAATAACAGCTTGGGTTGGCAGATTTTTGTTCTTTGCTGCACGGCAGAATAATCAGCGAGACACTTTAAAAAAAAATTATTTGTATTACTTTCTTCATATTCAGAAGTTCTGATACACTAAGTTGTCTGTGCGATGCCCTAAGTTAATTAACAACATTCGAATTGAAAGGAGGAACCCTTGTGGCTGCTCAGGAAGGAAGAAGCAATTACAGCAAAACCAGCACAATAAGCAAGATTGTTTACAAATGTACCTATAGGGATAAAGATCTGAATTTGTGGAGACACGTCCCGTGGTTTGATGAATCAGAAATTCAAATGTTTTGCTCTGTTGATCAAATTTAATTTTAGATAAAAGAGGAATACAGTTTAGACACCATCCCTAATGTGTGATGATATCATAATGCAGAGATATTTTGCTGCAGGTGTGTGTGGAAAGAATATTATTTCAAAGTATTGAAGCAACATCTCGTAGCGTCTCTAGACTCTGAACTCTCCCTGATGGCTCATCACAAGTTCAGCCTGAACTTGGACAGGAAGTGTTGGTCCAAACAAGAAACAGATGTAGGAGACATAATTATTTGTGACAACACATCCCTAAAGCGGTCATATACTGAGGATTACCTAATGTGACGAGGCATGTACTGTCTTATTGCCTGACGGTGTCTACAGATAATTAGAGCCACATCCTGAGTGATAACAAAACCAGGAGAGGAGGCATCAATATATTATCTGAGATGCTTATAAAAAAGGCCTGCGCTCACATTTTACAAGGGATTTTTCTATATTTGACTCCGAGATCCATCCACACCGGTAAATGGGCCTTGTTGAAATAAAATCCTCCGGCAGTGCTTTCCTCAGCAGTGTGAATGTGACAAAAACCCCACGCACAATAATCTCAAGACATAAAACAGGAAGTTAAAGCTTGGCACAATTTGGACAATGATACTAAGCATACTGTTAAATTAGTTACAAAGTGCCTCACGAACAACAATGTAATCAATGTTTTGGAGCGGCCGTAACAAAGCCCTGGTCTCAGTCCCATAAAGAATTTGTGGGCAGAATTGGAAAGGTGTGTGAGTGTGTGTGTGAGAGAGCAAACTTGGCCCAGAAACCAGACTTAGTTCAGTGGCAGAAATAGACTTGCATACAAGAGATAGCCGGAGGATGTGAATTTTTTTTTAATCAGCATCCATATAGTAATAAAGGGAAATATTCTATTTCTCCTACCTGATAACTAAAGACCATCTCTACTTGGCATTACCATGTGAATCTAGCCTTCTCTCAGTTACGGGGTTCATGTTTTGCATTTAAAAGTTCTAGTTAAAAGCATTAACTTTACATTTTTATTTTAGGTAGCTTTGATTTTCCTCAACTTGCATTTAGAGAGTAACAAAGAGTAATTTGTTATCCTCAAATGTCCTTATCTGTTCTCCCCAGGCACACATAGCCTTCGTGTTCTCTCATTTAAAGTCTTCATGTTTTGGTTGCAGATGGGCTCGAACTGCTGCAGCTCTGATGCTAAACAGTAGGTGGCGCTGGAGAAAAAAAATCTGAACGTGTTCAACAACTGGCAGCAGAAAAAGAGTTTGAGAAGGAAGCGAAATCTTTACTCATCAAAGATTAGCCTCATAAGTGTGACTTTTTAACCGTTTTTACAAGTTTGTGAGGCATTCAGAGATAATTATTCACTTTATCTACGTCCAACATTTGCAGTACTTTATGCTGCCAGTGTATATTGCTTTCTAAAAGAAAAATATTTTCTGATGTAAATTCACAAGAAGCAAACTCTCAGGTTTTATAGTGACTTTGCTCAGATTCTGAACATTTGCAGACATTTGAAGGACTCAAAACAATCAGTTCTTTTGATATTTGCTTTCCATATTCTCTAAGTGAAGATCCTCACTTCTTTCTGGGTGAAAAGATCTGGAAGATCTTTTGCTCCGTGCAATGAAACTGCTAATATTACACTGTCTTCTCTACAGAGCAATCAGACTTTTTTCTTGCTCTCTCCCCTCCCACTTTATGATTCGTCTATTACTTTTAACTGACCTTGCCATTTTTTTTTCTTCTTTTTTCAGCTATCCTACTCCCACCTGCTAATTTCCACTTCTTCCTGCCGTTCCCCTTCCCTCACTATCTGTTGCCTTCCCACTTCTCTGCACATCTCCATCTCTTTTTTCATCTATCACCTCCTCTGCAATGTTCTCATTTAATCATCCCCTCAAGAAATACATTCACTTGTGAGCTACCAAGCTTCTATTAGATCACATATTCTGTTGTTACAACTGTTATCATAGCCAATTCAATGCTGTCAGGGAGTCCAGCAGCTGCCGAGTACACAATGGTTCCCTTTAGAAGTGCACACAAGGAGAACAGAACCGAATGTGTTTACGTCTCCATCAAAACGATCCGGCGGGTTGCATTCTGGTGTCAACGCTCTTACTTTTAATAGCTTGTCTTCCTGTGAGTTGAAATGAAACGTATGATAGTTTAATAATTGCTAAGGTTAATTTGACACTAAGAATATGTATATAGAGAGAGAAATTTTCATTTGGACCTATTAATTACATTTTAGCGCAATAAATTGAGCTTTCTTTTTTTGCATACGGAAGTTCTAAGCAGAGTCTGCAAACAACAGCGATGGATGAGGTCAAAACACTTCGGATCTTCAACAGTCTTATGGTTGGATCACCTAAGTAACTGAATAAAGATAATAAATATGTTTGTCGTTGAGCTCATGTGTCTATTTATTCAGTAATTTAGCAGCAACAGAGACTTTTGATTTAAGATATTGTGGTTTTCTGTTAAACTTTGATCAGCTGCCATTAATTACAGACAATACAATGAACTCAATGTTATATACATTTAGATAGATAGATAGATAGATAGATAGATAGATAGATAGATAGATAGATAGATAGATAGATAGATAGATAGATAGATAGATAGATAGATAGATAGATATTTCATCTGCAGAACTAAGTGCTCATTTAGTTCTTTCACATGCATGAGGTGGACTCAAAAGATGTTCCCGTCCATATCGCCAGGCTGCGTTCCCAGAAGAGAGGGTCTGACTTTAGCTGAGGATAGTTCAAATCTTCAAATCGAGTCGGCTCTATGAAGGTGGAGCAGTTTGAAGATGAAGAGGGGTGGGGGCACACCCAGTCCTATAAAGGACATAATGAAATATCAGTTCTCTAAGAGACTTGTTCTACCTTCGGGCCAGCTGCAGGGTCCAGTTTAAGCGTGCAATGATAAAAAATCCTACTGGTCCCTCCCTGTCCCGGTCATTGTGCCGGGAGCAATGAAATTTTAAGTACAAACCGATCAGTTTTGTTTTAATTTATTTAAAAATTATGTTCATGTTTGGAACACTTCATTTGCAAGAAGAAAGAAAGGCAAAGCGTAACTGCTACTCCCAGTAGTCTTCCCTCCTCGAGCCATCCAAATCCCATCTGTGCATTTATTCACACACTTTACACATAAACAACACACAAGCAGTTGAAATTGCAAGAAGGGCACACAGTCAATGTTACCACAAGTGCAAAACGACATTTATAATGAAATAAAAATCTGAGCTACTTCTTGCATGCAGGAAAACCTTATGAATGTGTGACATTTTTATAGTACAATAAACAACAACCATGACATGCTTTTCCCCAGATGAAGAGAAAGAGAAAAAAAACAAACATGCATGAGTCAAATGCAACGACAAATTTGGATTTTTGAGAAGGTCGTTATTGAAGCGTATTACATGTGACTAAAGTAAACAAACCCCATGGTTGTGCAAAGAATGTTTTTACCTCTCGGCTCCCAAATGATGTATCACAACAATAATCACTGTCAGGCCCAGAATGGAGGTGTTTCTTTCAGAGGGAAGGATGAAGGCAGAACTCTGGTAATTATGCAGCTGTAATGGAGTCAGTGCCCGGTGAAAGCCTAATGAGCTTACTGAAGTCTACCATTGAGAATTGATTCCTGGGAAGGGGGAAGAAAGGCAAGAGAGAAAAAAAAAACTGCTTGCTTGCAAGAGAAAGCAAGTTGAGGTGAGCTTGTCTTTATTGTTTTACACTTAATTGACAATAAAGAAATCTGTGTTAAAAGTCTGCACGAGTAATTAAAAATGAATGCCACGGAAATCTTCTTACATGGAAAACTGTGATCTAAACCTCTGGCTGTGCTGCTGCCTTCTGGATAAATTGGTCTGAAAGCCAACACACAGTAAACGTGTGTGTCGGTGCAGTGTTGTGCCTGATTGTGTAGAAAACTATAATTTTGTTGCTCTGACGTATCAGCAGCCCCAGAGCTCCCGGAGAAGATAATGAAAATCAGCGCGATGTAAATGAATCTGACCTCTTTTGCAGGCTTTGCAGACTCAGAACAGGCTTTGTGTTGTCCCGTGTGTGAACATACAGCATGTGGGTGTTCTGCAGGTACACACTTACGTCTGGGTTCATGTCAGGGCGTTTTCAAGCGTGAAGTGCTGTGAAAACATATTTGCCACCTTACAGATTTCTTTTGGTTTTTATTTGTTTTTATATCGTCAGTGTTTTGATATCAGACAAAGACACTCCGAGTGAATACATTAAGCAATTTTCAAATAAATTATTTCCATTTATCACTGGAAAAAGTTATGCGAACCAAATCACGTGAAAAGGTCATTGCCCCCTAAACCTAAGTAAGTAATTATGGTACCTGGCAACAAGTCTTTAATATTGCTGTAGAGAAACTTTGACCCTGCTCTTCTTTGTAGAATTGTTTTATCTTTGCAACATTGTTGAATTTGCAAGGATGAATTCCTTGTTTAAGGTCATACAAATGGCACCTCAGTTGGATGTGTTATTTTTGGTCAGCCATGGTTTTGGTTGTGGATGCCATAAATGAGGCCTTCGGAAGAACCATGTTGTCTCTACTTGTGCATTACGGCTCTGACTGTGGTTCACTGGATTGTGGGTTGGAAATGGCTGCATTTCCAGACTGATTGATGCCACATATTCCTATAGTTTCTCATCTCTTCCTGCATTTGTTCAAATTTGAGCATAGTGTATTTCCTTTTTAAAGCATTTAGCCTATTTGGCAGTGCATAGGTTAATTAAACAAGGGGGGAATTATATTTTTATAGGGTCATGTTGGCTAGAATGGCTTTTTCTATGTTAGTAAATGAAACCATCATTATAACGCAGCATTTTGTATTTAAGTCTCTTTTCTCTATGATAGTTTGCTTTATGATCTATGATATTTAAGTATGATAAGAAAAGAAAAAAAAACTGAGAAATCTTTAAGAGGTCAAATAGGTTCCAAGTCATTGTACACATTTATAATTACAGCCTTTCACTTTTAGATTAAACAGACATGCCGCTTTAGCATATGAGTTGTTTTTCTGAGCTACGTTTGAAAATAATTGTTCGTTCAGCTCCAGTTACTTACAGTGCAGTTGATCATATCTGGTACTGCAGCAGTGAAAGAAACCCATCCTCCCACTACACAAAATCCATTTTTGCATAAATGATCATGACGTGGCCTTGTTTGCCATTTCACCTTCCAAAAAATAAAAAAAATAAAAATCAGTCTATCAGAATAGTGAACAGGCTTCCTTTTAAAGCAACTGCAGTACAAAGCTTTCAGACTCAATTTTCATACATACTTCACTCACTAAGTGCTCTCTCAGCTTTTTACAGTTTTGCTTGTATTTTTTTTCTCTGTTGCTTGTCCAGTCTCATCTTCCTTACTTGAATACTGTTTATCCAATTTACTCACAATTAGCGAAGCAAAAACGGAAATATTTATTTTAATTAAGACAAGTAAGCAATGAAGGGACTGATTCTGCATGGCAGCGACCATATGGACTTTAGTAACACTATTTTGCCAAGTAGGCTGGTAACAGATGCCACAGAACAGTTTATTTACCCTGGAAGAAATGACTCATTTGGTGAAACTTGGTGGATTCTAGCAGAAAATTTGTTGGTTAGTCACTGACCATATTTCATTTTTTTAAACCTAAAGTTAAGCTAGAGATTACGTTTCCACTCTCATTTATGCTCTCATAATCTTTCATGTAATTGAGGCAGCAAGCAATAACTTCTTTTGGTGTTTTAAAAGCATTATTTGCCATATTCACAGCATAGAGTATGCAGGTTTCTGCTACAGGTATTTAATAAGATACATATGTTGACTGCAGAATGATGAGGAATGAAGAAAAGCAAAGAAACAACTTTTAAAATATGCTTTAATATGACATTAACTGAAAAGCTCTGTTCTGAAGCCCACAAAGAAAATAACACAGCACCATTTTTATTCGCCTGTTTAGTTATAAGTGTGGTTATGTATTCCATATTTACAGACCACTTCTGCTGTGTCTCCGGTCTAATTATCCCCCTTATTCATCTTACTTGTTATTATATTATGTATCATTAATATTCGTTTTTGCTACAGATCACAGTGAATTAAAGGAGTGGGAGCACTTTGGGGAGTGAAGTGTGTTAAATGTGTAGGAGAAAATGGGTTTTCTAATGTTGCGGTTGTCAATAGACGGCATAGTTCACTTGGAATTCATTTAAATCAGGCTTCCACTGCCTGAGAGGGGAAACATTTACCTAAATGCTGTACTTTCCCTCAGTTTATTTGTTAGTTAGTCTTTTCTTTAATGGTTGATGGTGTAAATGCAAATTGAGGACGGAAATGGAGAAAATCAGCCCTTGCATGAGCACTTCCACCACTAAAGCTAAAGTGACATCACTGTGGAAGCACCTCAAGAACAATGAAGTGGAGTGTTATTTCGCTTTAAAAAAGAAAAAGTGTGCAAACACTTGAGGATTGAGGCCATCAGAAAGCATGCAGAGCCAAGTTTGCACGTAGAAGTGTGTAGCCACAGAGGCGTGTTGCTATAGAAGCAAGGGCAGATTTTACAAAGGGACATTACACACCTACACACTAAAGAACTGTTCACTTAATGTGCTCCCGAGGGACCTGTTCACCGCCACACCGTCAATTCACCTCTTCTTTTTACCCCACTTTCAACCTTCATTCTTTCTTTCTATTACATTTTGTGCTTTTTTTTAGGAGCAGGTGCAAATTTGGGGTTCCAAAATGGCTTTTTTTTTTTTTAAGCTGTTGGGTAAATTGGATAGGCTGGTTTTTTTTGTTTGTTTTTTTTTTTATAATATCTTTCCCACCTACATTTACGCATCCCCATTCAGATATGTGTAATGTAACCCTTGCTGGGCACAAAAGGAGTCGGAGCACAGCTTTCACAATTCCTCCACCGAAGCTGTTTGAGCCGCACAGCAGCAGACTGACAGCGTGACCCAACCCATGTTTAATCACAGTGTTTCAAATTTAGATTAGAGTTATTTAATAGTCCGTTTACAAAACACACACCGTCGAGGCTCTCCACGTGTGGGTGTGCCAGGGCAAAAAACTAATAATGGCACAAATAATTAAAAGCCGCGACACAATGAATATTAATCAGAAATGACACAGAATCAATCAGCTTTTGCTCCTTTTTCTAGAAAGTAAAAAGCTACCAATCAGCTAAAAAGCTTTTTGAAAATGCAATTAAATAGTGGCCATGACTTAATTAGGTAGCCTGTAGTTATCCGAGGATTTCATTAAGGATTTCATTGAATCTTTCCTGCCTTGAGTTAAACCACTGCCGTGTGAAAATAGGAAGTTTAACCTGCTGTTTAACCTTTGAGTCAAAGCTCTGATCATGTGCCATTTTCATTTTTCTGTTTTTTTTTTTTTTTTTTACATCCACAAGGTTACTACAATCGAACCTTTGGCAGCGCAAAGTGGAGAAGTGGCCAGTAAACGGGGAAAGAGGGATAAATGCTGTGAAATTTATACCAGGTTGAGTCAAACAGGCCAAGAAATTTAAAAACATGATCAAATCTAATGACCTTTGACCTAAGTAAGTCACAGGTCAAAGTGAGTATCTTGCAGATAGTTAATAGTTGGTCTAGAGCTGCTGTCTATAAAGTAAAACTAATCTTATACATAAATCAAACTGATATGAAATATTGTCCAATAAATTGATTTAAAATAAACATTATTATCAAACAAATTATGATGAAACAAAAATGAAATCATTGATAAACCACACTCATCCAGTTCAGTTCCTCTTATCCTCTTATAGAACCAATTCACAGCAAACACTATATCAGGTCATTGTTTAAAATGAACAAATCCAGCTTATCTACAAAAATTCATTGTTTGTCCTGTAACCAGGATGAACGCCGCTCTTTCTGGTGGGTCCAGTGGGTGTCGGTTCTGTCACAATGTGCCAGGGCAACTGTGGCTACAATGTAGCTTACCAGCATAAGCGTGCATGAACGGGGGAATGACTAAATGTAGTGTGAAGTGCATTGAAGTCCACTGGACATGATAAAGTGCAGTAAAACCACAGGCCATTGAGACAGATTCAAATTCCTTTCCGTATACTTCTGTTTAATCCTAGTTTTTAATCCTGGATCTTGGAGGGGAAAAAAAAAAAATCAAGCAAGGCTGGGTGGAAATAAATCTTGTGACATTGCAGAAGTTTATTAAATAATACCACAGGGAAAGCATGTCCAAATCAAAGATAGAATGAAATATTGGACAGTGTGACTTTAATCTTATAATCCAGTCAAATTCAGTTTGCGATATTACAAAAAAAGTTATCTATGGTCGAGCATGGATAGATAACCTCCATTGATTCAATGGCTTTGTGTAGATGTTGGAGAGTTGATGACATCAAGCATTCCTATCTTTAGAGCAATAAAGACATTCAGCCAAATCAAAGGCTTTTGGCTGCAGAGGATATTTAACACTTTACACTTTCTGTAATAGAATTACTGCAACTGAAATTAACTGTGTGACTTAGCTCCATTTTCTTTCAGATACACAACTCAAAGTAATTTGATCCATTTTGACTTTGGAGGAAATTCATAATGTGAGTTATGTTGTTTGAACAGATCTTAATTTAAAATAACTTTTATTGCCCCTTGGTGAGGAAACTTCAGTGAGCCAGCAGCAAAGTGAAAGGGAACCTAAAGAATGCAGACTCACACATAGGATAAATGGAGTATAAAAACAGAACATAAAAATAAAAGAGTGTACAGTAAGGGCAAATTTAGGGCATAAGAAGGAAAAACAAATTATGTGCATAGATTAAAAATTGCATACTCAGATTAAAAGAAATGGGCAACTAAGGGAATTTTTAAAAAATGTACAAAATGTGCATAAATATTTCTGCGTAAAAACATCAACAGGCTATTTACAAGAAATAGAAAAATTGAGCAAATAACTGGAGGAAAGTAAACATTTATTGACTTTACTGGGAGCAGTGACAGTTATGAAGTCTAATTTATTTACTTTCATTCGACATTTTAATGCTACTAAATCTTTGGGGTTTTTTTAAAAGGTAACAAACATCTAATATTAATGATTGCCCTCTGCAGCTCCACTTCATCACGTTTGCCCCTCACATAGCTAATTATAGCCTGGTAAGCAGACAGAGCTTGCATTTCTTTATACTAATTACTTTAGTAAGTCAGATGTTAATTATTCTTATAACACCCGTTTGATTAGTTTTATTTCATCACAAAATGTGTTAATGTGATAATTAAATTCAACTTGTCAACAAGGTGCATGAACTCCTCTCACATACCGGTAGTTACAGATCTGCACAAATGGAAAGACAAAAAAAAAAATGCTTCTGATTCAGTCGAATTAAATTAGGCTGAAGCCACAACAATGGTTCTCCCGTGCAGCTCCTGGAGATAAAAAGCGAAATCAGACAGATCCAGACAGAAATTTTAAGAGCACAGAGCCAGCAGAGAGGCAGGTCAGTCATGTTAACTGGATCCTGGAACAGGAGAACAGATTTATACCCCACAGGCGAGCTGCGAGACCACCAGCTGCGACAACACTCGAGAAGTACAGCAAACACCACGGCAAAACAAACCAAAAAAAAAAAAGAGGATGGCATAGTCCATGACTGCAGGCACTTCCAGAGTTAAGTCAGACAAATACGCAGTGGCAACACAACAATACAGAAAATGAGCAATTAAACTGAAACTTTTAGATCAGCATTGTGGTGAAATTTCATAAAATTCACTCCAAATCAGGTTAAAGTAAATCATTGTATCAAATAAGTAGAAAAAAATAAACGTTATTAAGCTTAGTCAGCTAATTGATTAGAGAGATCTTTTGTCCTTTAAATGGCTTCAGTATGAGCATAAACTTACAGCTGCCATCTATTTGCATAATTACGTAAAAGTTTCACATACATTAACCTTACATTACAATTATAGCTGTAATTTTTCCACCACACAGCACAGTTGCTCTTCTTTGTGTCATAACGCCTGCAAGTCTGTTGTGTCAAAGAAGGTAATTCATGTAAAAAAAAATATATTTTTTCTATTGGTGATGAAGACGTTTAGGAAACATATTTGATATTTTAGTCAGTAAAGATTCTGATTTTGATAAGACCAGCATTTTTCTGATTTGGTCATTCTTCAAGAGAAAAAAGCAACAATAGCATCAAATTTTTCACTTTTCATCTACTTCTGGAGGTATATGTAGCAATTTAGTTATTTTGTAATAATTACATATCTGACCATGAAATAGGTTTTTCTTATTTGCCAAGTAAAACTTAAATATTAATCTACTGTGTAAATGAAACCAAATAAGATAACTAGGTCTTGTTTCATGGGAAAAATAAACAACTTTAAGGCTTGATAATGGATAATAATTTGAATAAAGTGTGATGCCCACCATAATAACTGGACTTTGTCCAAGACTAATTTCTTCATGTGTTGTTTTCAAAAAATAAATTTGCAAGGACTCACCTGAGAGATTTCAGGCTTTAATCAGATCAACTCATGATACTATGAATGCATTTGCACTCTTTTCTGGTGTCCAAATAATTTAATTTTAAATTGACGTGTCCAAAGAAGATGATTCCAGAAGAGCTTTTAGTTTTCTTGGTCCATATCATCGTTTAAGTTGTGCAGCATTTACATTAAGTCTCTTTATTCTGACTCTTCTGCACCTTCAGTCTATTAAAAAAGCTCTTCTGATCACAACTCTTTCCTGCTTTACTGTCCTGCATTTAGATTCTCTAACTTCCTCCACAACCTGGATCATAACATTCTCACTCTAAATGATTAGATGGTAGGACCAATGTGAGGGGGGACGAAGTCAACCATAAGGTAAATAAAAAAGCAGTTTTATTTTGTTCATTCTTTCATAAAGAAGTCAACTTTTGAGCAGTTATGAGTACCGAGTAATATTAGATTATGTGGAACTGAATTAAATATTTAACCTCATTTCAAACTGTGAGTAAAGCCAGCTTTAGTCATGGAGGAGGGAGAGATAAGAGTGACGCCACCTTAGACTTGAGGGCTGAAGCATTGCCCCAGCTGAAATCCGGCCAAATTAAGCGGGAGATGGTGGAATAAGGATGGCTCTGAGGGGCCCTGGTACTATGCTCTGGTTCATTTCTCTAATTAATGTTATGCAGATGCCTTCACATTTCATCCAGAGAGCAGGGCAGGACATCGGGGATACAAGAGTAAAGAGCCACTGTAATTACTGAGTTTCAGAGTGAGAATAAAATATGAAAGGCATTGATCATCTGTGCTAATGTGCTGTAGGAAAGAAGACACAAATGCACCCGTTTTCATTTATTTATCTTGAATTTATTAATAAATCCTGTTCACTTGTGGCATCTTGTTTTCTCCAGTTGCCATATTTTAGCTATTGCTCCCAAACCAATCCTACAAATCGGTTTACCAATGAATTTCCATGAACATAAAACTATCTGATATAAAAGCATCGAGGATCCTGCTGTGTCACTGTGGCAGCGTATTCATTTTTTTTCCTATGAAGCCACGGGAGTGTAAAAGTAGTTGCTTTTCCAGGGTTTAAGGTTCCTGTTAATCCCCTGCCTGTGTGGTTATGGAGGTAAAACACATTTCTGTGCTCATGCTCTGTAGCAAACTGCACTGGTGTGTAGCTTAAGCTACGAGCAACAAGGAAGGGAAGATTCAGCCATTTTTTTTTTCCTTGGGAGCGTTTTTTCTTTTTTTTTTTTTTTTCCAGTGTCGTGCTGTTGGACGCGTGTATTTTGGGGATTAGTGGCTTAATCGACCTTGTAATGGGGAGATCAGGGTGGCATGCAGGCATGGAGAGAAGAGCACACACACACACGTACATGCTGATACACACTTAAACTGTATTCTCTTGTGCACAGTGTCATATTCAGGCAAACACACTTAAGCTTAAAAATCTTTGCATCCTTGCTTTATCAAAAACACATAACCATAATGGCATGAGATACTTTATTTCATAGAACACTGCACCACTTGAAACCAAGTACAAGATTTTCCTTTTGAAGGAAATATATACCATGCACACCCAAACTCACACACACACACACACACACACACACACACACACACGTGTGCGCACACACACACATTGACACTAATGACCTCATACTTCTTCCCAATAGCCACAAAATGTACACTTGCACCACATAGTACACCACAGCACATTGGATGTCTTATCATGGCTTCCACCCACTGCTCCCACTGTTAATATGCTGTGGCTGTGCGGGTACATTGTACTGCAGACCGAGGGCTCTCCGGGGGGTCAGCGTATTGTCTCGGTGAACAATGAGCACTCTGGCTAATGCTTCTGTGGACTCCAGAGGTCAGCCCTGTGAGTCACTCTTCCCGTCTCTGTATTTCCTACACTGTATGTCCATCTCTTTCTCTTTCCTGTTCCCCCCAGAGGGATTGTTTGCCCTCTCTCTGACTAGCGCGCTGGTCGGAGCTGAGGGTCTGGAAGGCCAGAGGTATGGGAGTGATCTGTGTGTTATCTCATATCAGCGGCAGCCGTGGAATCCAGTGCACCACAGCTGATAAGATGAACAAACAGTTGGGATCATTAGAGCGAAGGCATTGTGTAATCATCACTTTAATCTCTCTCTAATCTCGACATCTCCAACTAACCGGGGCCTCCAAAGCACACGGGGATGAGGTGCTGTCCAACAGCTAGGCCTCCACCCAAATAGTCAGTGCACACACACACACACACACACACACACGCACACACACACACACACACACACACACATAACACAAAATACTTTGGTATACACAAGTGAACCTACACTGAGAGGAAACACAATCAAACACCACAGCTAGCGCACATGCGGATACACACATCAGCACACACACGTCGACAATTCCATTTTTTTTTTTTTTGTTTCTGAACTAATAACGGGCTACACGCACATGGCCAACCCAGAGGAAAAAATCAATACTCTCTCAGACAAAATCAAGATTTCTTTCATCCTCCTATTTTTTTCCTCTGTTGCCTTCTCCCATCTCTCTGTTTCCTTTCTCCTTCTCCCCCCCACCCAACTCTCCACTTTCACAGTCGACATCAGTAGCTTCTTGATCTCAGTGGAAGTCCTTGGAGCACCAGAACACTAGTGATACTCATCCTTCGAGGTTGATCGATTAAAATAATAAGATATTTTCCCAAGATGCTCATCTTGGCTCCGTGACCCACACATTTTCATTTCTTAGTTCATCTGTGTATAACAAAGGCAACCCTCGAAAAAGCAGGTCAAGAGTTTCTTCTGCCAGTACTTGAGAGGACTTCCTGGATCAGTACCAGATCTTTTATTGCCCAAGGATAAAGAATACCGCAGCAAGTGATGAGCTAGGAATGATTATCACGGAAGGTGGTAAAATCCTCAGGATGCACTGCTCAACAAATACATGAAAATACATTAACTGGACAGGCAAAGGGACCAGGAGAGAGGTTTAATGAGAGGAGAAAAAAGGAAAGAGGGCAGAAAGAAAGGAGCCAGAGACAAACAGCACAGCTTGCCATCCATCCACGCTGGCGTGTTCCCATCTTTAAAGGTACAAACAAATTAAATTTCTCTGTTTCAGCGATCTTGCAGATGGACGTTAAAGGAAATATAACCAAGCAATTCCTAATTTCCTTTGACTGAAGAATGCTGGAGATAATTTGCGTTTTCTGCTGGCTGCTGCTGACTGCACTCTGGCAAAGGACGAGTTGGGATGCACTAAGGCTGGGAAGCAAGGAAGACAGGCAGATATAATCCCGCATGTTATTTTTCTGTTTTCCTCTAAAGCCTTGGCACAATCAGAATGCCTCGGTTATGCCAATAAAGCCTACTGGAAATTAATTTAACAGACAGAAGTAGCCAGTAACACTTAGGGAGGAGAGGGTGTCAGGGAGGTGTCAGAACAGGGAGAAGGAGGCTCATTACAGCTCAGATTTTTATAATATATAGATCCCTCATTTTGTTTCTGCAGTTTGTTTTATTTATTTGAAGTTAGAGGCTTAATGAGATCCCAGTGGTACTTCAATAGCTAACCACGAGAAAAGGAGAGGGAGGACTCAGGCAAGCAAATAAAAAGGGGGGAAGAAGGGCTGCGAATCATAACATTAGCTAAGGTGTAACAAATTAAAAAGAAGAGACGAAAAGAGGGCAAAATGAAAAAATACACAGGAATGCACAACTCACTGACAGGTACATTGCTGCTCTTCAGCACCAGTTTGGTCTTTGTGCTAATAGACGTACATCGGATTTTGGGAAAGGACCGGCAGATGCTCAGCCAGGATGTTGCATGCTCCAGTGAAATGGAGCCCGATGCAGATTGCATACCTCAACTCTGGCTGAAAGAGATTGGCCACAGCGACACGGCAGCCTGCCAGCTCTTTGGGCCGAGGAAAAGAATGGAAAACAGATGCCCCATAAAATGCCCTGGCAGGAGGGCTTTGTATTGATGTATTTGTTGTATTTTCGCTCTCTAAACAATGCTGTATTACTTAGTTAAACATGCTGCATGGATGAATGAGCATAAGCTTTGGTTAAAGAGATTGAGAGAGAGTACGAGCGAATTTGGTTGGGTTGGATCTAATCTCTGCATCTAAGTGAGCCAAAGTCATAAGCAAAAACAAGCTGCTGCTTACGGCTCCTAGGCCAGCAGTCGGCACTCAAGGATGCAGCATTTCTCAGGTAGAACATGTAGAACATGCTTCTCAATATCCAGGTTGTTCTTTACTTGGAAGGAAGTTCGCTAACAACAACAGATCTCAAGAAGAAATCCCACCATAATCCAAGAAATCCAAGAACTGATGAGAAAATGAAATCATTCACAAAGCAGAAGATACTTCCAAGTGGATGCGATATTATTCCACACAACTTTTAGTTTAAAACAAACAACCCAGCAGTGCTGGATGACAGGAGGTGTCACATGACTTCAACGCACATGACACTGAAGTCTCATTATTGTCTCGTTTCTTTTTGAGACAATAATTGCAGATGGAGTCAGTATAGCCATCCTGCTGTTGGCTGAGTAAATCTTTCAAAATTAAAATATACATCTTACCTTCTGTGTTTGAAAGTCTGTTTTAAATGTTTAAATTCTGCTGCTGGCTGGCCACAGAAGCGATGCATCATCTTTGCATCTGTTGTACTTCTTCATCACCTGGACAATTAGGCGTAATTAATGGATATATGAGTTCAATAGGTTATTAATCTGAAATATTTAAGTGTGATTAAAAAAAATCCCCAGAAATCTGGAATGGAACAGACCATTTTTCAGAGCAGTGTGAAGTGTGAAGTTCGAAGTGTCTGGTGGTGGTGAGGATTATTCTTCTCTTCCACATCTACAAGAAATATAATTAACTGCATTTTAAGCTCCAGGTAAAACCTATTATGACTCATAAAAACAATCTGCTCGCATTGTTCCTTGCTGCTGCCTGTAAACCAGAGCCATTCTAATCTTAAATTAATGTGTTTTGTTACATCCAATATTAATGCTTAAACCTCCAGTAGATTATGCTGCACTCTATTCACACAGCATATTTCTCATTCTGTTAGGCATCATCACGGCTCATAGATGTTTTCATAAATATCAAGTTCTAACTTTTCTACAGGCTTTTTCCTCGATTCCCCCCACCCGCCCAACTCAGTTAACAAGTCACAACTTTTTTTCTTTCTTTCTTTTTTCTTTTGGCAGGGTAGGTAGGGGCAGAAGGGGTAATGAAAAAGGTAAGTGTGACGAATTGAGGGAAAGGTTGAGGAGGCAAGCTGTGTGTCGATGAAGAGAACAGAGGAGATGAGGGCACAGCGGAGGGGGGGTGGCACTGTGTAAAAAAATGCAGAGTTGAAGGGTTGGGAAGAGCAGAATCAGCACTTATGCAAACACTCCGAGGAGCGTGTCACACACACTAATATACACACAAACGCCTGTACACAGCCATCCAAGGAGTTTCGCTGTAATGCTGTTATGAATACCTTCCATATCGCGATGTCATACTGGGCAGAGCTGGCTCTTGGAACAGCGACTCCCTGTTGCGCTGTGAGGCTATTACATGGTCTACCGGAGCTTGACTAATAACATGGACCGGATCAGCCACTTCCCACTTCCTCTTCAGATCATCACGTATCACAGGAGTCGGGGCATTTTACCACCCACTCATGCCAGAGACCTTTCGCAACCCTAATTCCACAGACAGAAACACACACATCCACATAAAAGGCCTGGTTATTTTGGTGCAGACCTCTTAACCTTCTCTCCTATGACGCAGTCCATCAAGTATGAATCAACTTGTTGCCACTGGTCAGCTGGCGATCTTCCACTGCAAGGGTTTTACTGTGCTTTGTTTTGCTGTTTATTTCTGTTAATCTGTTTGAATAGCTGCGGAGGGCTTTCCAAAAGCACCTCCCGCTGAATTTACTGTCTTGGTGGCTGAGCACACATCTGTCTCTTACTCAAACAGAATTTACACCCAAATTCATGGTCCAGATCGTCTGTGCCCAAACACCTTCATACCCCAATTCCTAAGTCTTTGTTTAGTAAATGTGCAGGCGTGCATGTTTGTGTGACGCAGGGTGTGAGATGTTTGCTGCTGTCAGAGAGAAATGTGTTTGCCGCTGAATGGGTGATTTATTTCCCTGTTTGTGTTTTTGACTTTGCTGCGGATTGGAGCAGTTCTATTGACTGATCTAAGTGATTAAGAATGATGAGACGCGAAAATAATTTTCAACCCTAAGGTATTTTTGACTCTCACTACTTTACCATCCAATCACACTAGAAGAAAGTTTGCATTATTAGGTAACATTTGTAACAAAGTTGCACTTGTGACGTTTTAGACATCGCTATTTCAATGTGTGAAATATCGTAATCACAATTAAAATGCTTGAGCGCAATAGTAAGTAAGCTGCTACAGTTTTACGGACACCACAGTGATGGAGATGATTGAGGAAAAAGATGTTGCAATAACATTTTTTACTCACTGTTGGCTTAAAATTTCAGTTTCAATCAAGACAATTTTAAATGATTGGTATCAGAGCACTTCATGGATATCAACTCCAATATCTGTTGGTGGTTTGCTGGCCGTAATTTTGCTCCAATCACCCACAGCAAGAACATTATGGACAGTCAAGTCTAAGGGAGTTGTGGTTATATATATATAAAAATAAAATGTCTACCAGCAGAAGCTCACTTAAAGTTAGTTTGGCTACATCAGGGGTCATAATCCATCATCCGAACTACAATAAGTGTGCTGAAATAAAAGGTGTTGCAAAAAAAATGACTTGTCTACTTTTTTTCCCCAACAAGATCACAGTGACTTGGCATCTGTCTACTGCAGGTGAGGGAATTACAATTATCATTACTACTGCTGATGAAATTGGAGTGGTTTTCCAACACTTTGGAGTGTTAAAGTTTATGCCATTTATTCCAATTAGGTGTCTTCCCGTAACCTGGAATTAGTCAATACTTATTCTTGAGTGACTTAGATCAGCTTTGGGCACAACGCCCTAAAAAGGGACAGCCCTTGTTTAAACAAACATGAAACACAAGAAATTTTTGATGACACATTTTCAAAGCGTACATTTCAGTACCAGACAATGAAAAAAGCCTCAGGTACATTGAAAATACATTCACTGTATGTATGGAAAGAGAGCCTAAGAAAAACTGTAATGGCATACATACTATTCAAGGTGTGACAAGCATCAAGCTGCATGACGTTCCTGCAAATGGTGGAACTCTTACTGAGTAATGCATTTCATTGGGGCAGAGCATTTTACATGAAACACACTTGTCGGCATTATGTCTGTCACTCTGCCTGCCTGCCTGCCTGTCTGTCTGTCTTTCTTCCCATCTCACATGGCAAGACGTCTCTGCATTTTTACCAGGCCCCTCCCTTACCTCAGCTTCCATTTTTTTCCCTCCATCAATTCGGTGACACCCAGCAGTGGGCCGTGACATTACAGAAAAACAGAGGGAGGGAGAGGGCAGGGAAAGGGAGGCTGGATGGAAGGAAGGAAATAGAGTGAAGAACATTGCAGAAAAAGAGAAATAGAGATTGTAAAGGCAAGAGGGAAAATTTTAAAGTCAGGGTTAGGAGGGCAGGCTCTTAGAAAAAAAAAAGATTGAGAAGGAACAAGCGGTGGAGCCATTGAGATGTAAGTGAGGGACTTGTGAGTGATTTCCTCAATGTCATGAGGCAACATGGTGGCCGCAGCAGCCTCGGGTGAAGGAGCGGTGAAGCAGACTTGATGGCCTACAAATCTGATGAGGGGAACTGGTCCCCTTGAAAGAAAGAGTTCAATAATTCAAAGAAGGTGGGAAAGGAGAAAGCGCATGAGAAGAAGGTGGCAGAAGCAGAGCTGCTTGCAGACAGGTATTTAGAAACTCTAAGATCATGAGCGTGTGAGGGTGAGTCTTGCTTGCCCACAAAGTCTAGATTGTCGATCCTCCTCAGCATCCCACGTGTGAGTTTGCGTGTCAAAGTCAAATGTCTGTCTATAACATGACGGTGTGCCAACAACTGAGGTCCAGAGGCAGAATTTTTGGCCCAGTTACCGTCCAGTGAAATCCACCAGGCTTTGTTGCCAGGTACGCTTTCTGTGCAGGACGTCATTTTGGAACAATTCATTCAGACTGGCAGCGACGCTGCAAGGCCACAATCAAAGCTGCCGCCAGCCTGCAGTGCGGACACAAGCAAAGGAATTATGCCCTTAAAATAACCGTGTGGGGGCCATTCAAAGTCCCAACATTCAAAGCACATCTCCATTCTGTACAAAAAACACTGCGTCATTTCGCTCAGCTGGCACAGTCTTCAAAATTAAAGCGAAGAAAATGTGCTCCAGGTCGAACGTAGTGAACTTCTGTTTGGCCTGTAAGAGGTTAATAAAGCCAGAACTTGCACACCATGTAATGAGAGTGACACAGTAAGAGAAAGGAATGAAAGGACGTTAATTCAGAGGTTTTGCTCTTAGCTAAATTAATGTTGAGTAGGACGACAATTAAAAAGAGGTCACAGTGAGTGGGCTGTGACGAGAGGACACCATTTACTCTCTTTCTCCATGGTGTATCTTTAAAATTATTTCTAGGTTGCCAGCTTCTATTCTCACTGCATTGAAAAGTTTTAGAAATCAGGAATTGTTTCTAAGTTGGATGATAATGGCAAGCTAATTAGAAGCTGGCTTCAATTAAGTATTAAGAAACCAGATAATCTCCAGCCATTTCTCCAGCCGCTAATTTGAGAGCAGACATTCATTTATGTGAAAAATGGTATTAATTTTCCCTCATACACAAATGCTCATCTCAGGGCCAGCGTAATGATGCTTTTCAGCTTGATAGTTTCTCTCCCTTTTCTTTTTTTCCTGACACTGAAGCTGGTTATGATGGGGCTGCAGTGCATCCTGCTGGTTGAGCAAAAGCACAACAAGTCTGACATCTTAAGGTGGTCAGGTGAAAAACTTTAGCTTCATGGCTCCTATTTGCAGAATTTTAATCTGGTTTTATGCAGTAATATTAAGTAATATTAATATTCAGGCACTGACTTCGTTTGTCAGTGCCTGAATTGTATAGTTTTTCCACCTGTAGTCCAAGTCTCTCTCAGAGAAAACGTACGGGGTCACAGCTTTGATTGTTGTCTTTCTACTTCCTTTTTCAAAAGGGGAAGTTCGAATGAATCATCCCTTTGTAATTCATAATTGTATACAGACAAATACTCAGAGTTTCCGCACAGCAGCTGGAAACATAGAAAGCATAAGCTTAGAAACAAATCTCCGAGTCTCAAATGCATGTGGAAAAAGCGTGAAATGCTAACTCAGACTGTTTGCAAATAAATCCAACTGAGGTCTGGGATTTAGGCGTGCATGCAGTATCTGCTTGCTGAATTTTAAACTCTGCAGAAATATTCAAATTTTTTGCAAGATATATTGAAATAATATGAAGGAAATAATTGTATATATACTACTTTTGTACTAAATTAAAAAATGAACTCAGAAACTAGGTCATGCATAATAGGAGAGATCCCCGTTTTCTCACACACTTCTAGCCTACTTTTACTCAGTTTCTGACTCAACTGTATTTGAAGCTTACTTCAGTTTTCTTTGCGTAAGCAGAAATATTTAGTCTGAGCGCTTATGTCGATCTTAACACTTTTGCATTTATGACTCCTAAATGTCCTATGGGTGCAGCTCTTCCTATGTCTGTGGGGGGTGGAGGATGTGTTTGAGTAAACACAAGTGAAGACAGCTTGTGCAGTAATCCTGATTTTTTTTTTTTTTTTTTTGCATTATCGCATACAATATCACTTAAAAACAGCAGCATTTTTTATTATCTTATTCTCTTCACAGACCAAAATCACAGACATTTTTAACACAAATGTTTGCAATCAAGTGAGGACATGGACACCACATGTGGTTCATGCAGTATGAAAGACACCTATCAACGATTATTACCACAGGTTTGTTAAATAGAAAGTCTTCAGTTTGCCTGTGATGAATTCATAAACTGAGCTTTAAGTATAAAAATGCATACTTAAAGCTCAATATGTCATTTTGTGCCTATTTTTTTTTTTTTTTTGTGCATATTTTACATATTTCTACTTTCATGTCCTGTGACATTATGAATCCATCCCTTGCACTGAACCATAACCGTTTTACTTGATATTTTAAAATCATAAATCAATACCAGAAACATAAAGTGCGTAGAGAAAAACTGTGACACTGATTAAATTTACACAACCTCTAAACAGCACTGCTCTGTTGTTTGCACAAGTTTATGATGTGTCTATGAGTGTCTTTAATGTTTGCTTTAATATTTCAATTTCAGATAATTTACTTCTCTCTCTTCATGAAATGTTGAAATTCTGACTAATCTTTTTTTCACTCCTGAAAGATTAGGTAAAATATGTTGTTGATGCAATAAAACAATTAATAACCTCAACAGCAACGATTACTATGGATACCACCTTGTTGTTATTTTTGGTGGTTTTATAACTCTTAAAACCTGGGCGGCTTAAATAAATGACTTTCATAACATCTTTACAGTAGACACCCACAAGAAAAGAAAGACTTCTGTGAAACATTTTCCAGTAAACAACATGTTTGTGTTTTTCTTTAGATTGAATGTGAATGTTGTAAATTATTAGTAAATAATTTATCTGAAGCATCACAGTTTGTTTTTTTTGTTTGTTTTTTCTAACATTCTAAGATTATGTTTTACGGATCAGCGGATTGCATTCAAAGCCAAAACTAAGCCATTTTGCAGTGTAAGTACTTTGTTGCTAACATGAAACATATCTGATCACTCACCCAAAAGCAACCCTCTGGGTTCGGCAGAGTACATACAAACAAGCAAAAGGCCACTTGGAAGGCTTATATCAGCATCTTTAGAAGTTTCCATGAAACTTACTGAAGTTGCTGAGTAAGTGGTTCTGTTTTAAATTTCCAGACCAATAACATGAGGTAAATTCTTGTTCTATATTGCATCTGATCAGATTCATTTTCAACAGATAGATAGATAGATAGATAGATAGATAGATAGATAGATAGATAGATAGATAGATAGATAGATAGATAGATAGATAGATAGATAGATAGATAGAAAGTAAATTAAAAATCAAAAGTAACATTGATTTGTGACGTGCATAAATCCAAGAAGATAAATCACTGAATGAAACAAAATTTTACGTCGTTCTGATGTAATACTGTTATTGACCACTAGGTCATGCAATTTTCCATGATAAAACTTTCTGCAAACACAATTTGTATTTCATTTCAAGTAAAGACTTCGTGATATTTTACACTATAAACATATTCCTCCATATAAACATTGCTCCTTCAACATACTTTAACTAAAAAGCAATTTAGGTCTTGTCGAGTATACTTGGATATATCCTGTAACTGATGTAATCAACTTTCTCAAACTCATCAAAGATTTATTTTTCACTTAACTTAAACTTTAGAAAAAAAAAAAAGAGGAACTGTGGTGAGCTAGCTGAAACTTCCTTCTGATATGCAGACATTTCCATCTGAATATTGCTTCCTTGATTGCATCATTTAAAAAAATTGCTCAATATATGCAATAAAAGATATTAATCATACAGATGTAACAAAGATATAAGCTTAGCAACAAGTTTCAGGAAGCAACAAAAACATGTTTTTCCACTGTGACATCAGCAGAAGATCTGATCGTGAAGGTTACAAGAACTATAAACCACATGAGCGGACTTCCTGTGCAGTGGTGACAGCTATTTTCTGACAGCTATATAAAGGAAATGTCTTGGTAGACAGCATGATGAATGACTGAGGTAGAAAGCTGTAAAGGGGATTTTTGGTGCCTTATACTTTATGTGTTTTAAAAAGAAATGCAAGTTTAATTGTGATTAATCAGTGTTAGATATTTTTTAACTGATTGACAGTACTAGTTTTGTTCTTATGTTACTTCTTGTGTGTTGCTTTGTCGACTCTCAAAGATGTCAGTCTCATTTCAAGTTCAAAACCAACTTCTAGTTGGATAAAAATAATACTGAATCTAATTCTATCCAGGTATGAATATTTCCGGCCCTGACTGTATGAGGGCTTTACTTTTTATTCATCTCTCTCCTCACAAATCCAAAAAGCACCAGCACACATGGTCACTGAGCTCTTACAGCTTTGTCAGCAATATCCCTCTGTGGCTTGTAAACTAAAAAGCCAGCAGTTTTGTTAACCGCAAGCCAACTCCTGTACAGGGAATGATTCACATATGGTGTGAATAGCCAGCACTTTCCAACAACCCAACAGTTCCTATTAAAACACATTTCCAGAGGTCCTTTTAAATGTAAGAGTTAATAATAATTCCAACATGAATTTGCTTAAATAAGAAAGTCCTTTTTTTTTTTTTTTTTTTTATGGCGTCTTAAAAAACCCCCCCCCTGCGGGTGTTCACTTAACGGCCTCACGGCAGGAAACAGAATTGCAATAACTGAGTTTATTCATCTGTGTGCAAACCAATACAAGCAGTTAGACCAAAAGCTGTCCTGACCTTTTTGTTTTGGAGGTGACAGGAAGTTGTTGAGACAGAAAGGCTGCATGGATATCCCTCCGCATTGTTTGAGATTTCTGGGAGAAACTGTAGAATGAAAATAGCCGGGGCCAACACAAAACACCAAATGTCTGCGCACACCATCTGGTTTGATCTGGACGAAAGCCGTGAGATAACAGGAAGAGTCCTGGGGCCTGGCATGATCAGGTTGCAAGTCACTTTTTTGAGAAGTGAACTATAGTGAGGCACTAAGCCTAGCTAAACGTATAAAGAGTCTCTAGTTACTGGTGTTTAGGGTCTGATCTCATGGCTTTGCAGAAAGTTTATTATATGATCCAAGAGGAGGATAAAATATCCAGAAAATATTACCAACTAAACCTAAAACATCAGAAAGTAGGCAAGAAGAAAAATAAATAAATAAAAAGCCCTGAACAACTGGCAAATATTACAGAAAATAATTTAATCAACTAATTAGTTTTTCAAATATAGCATATGTAGATCTTGCATAGTATCTGAAAGGATTAAGGAAGATGCAATGAAGCCCAAAAATATTCATACTTTGGGGTAGCAAAGTAAAAGAGGAAGCAGACTGCGATGTGTTGAGATCTCATGAGAGAGGTGAGTAACTGAAACATGGTGGAACAAAACTAAACAAAATTAGTCCAGCTCAGACAAACAAGCCAAGAAGCCAAGAAACCCAATTCAAAAGCTTAAAAAGATTCAAATTGGTCACCATAAGTTTAAATTTTCAGAGAAGACCACCTAACATGGGAAGACCTGTAAAGCCTGCAGAACTATGTTGAAATTAGAGCATATTTTCAAGTCTAATAAAGCCAATCACACACTTAGTTTACCATCTTGAGCTATCTTTTTCGAAGAGCAAACAAAGGCAAACAAAAATGCAGAAAAGCAGAGATAGGACATATTTCTTAAAAGTTTTTAAAGGTTTTTTTTTTTTTTTCATTCCACCAAGGAGTTTGTTCCTGACTGCAAAAGTGTTTTTTATGTGAACCATAATGCACAGTTAAAAGTATCTGCCGGAAAGTCTGAGGTAAGATATTTATTCTTCTTTATTTTGGGATTTTTTTCTCACCTCTGGGAGCCATCAGAGAACAGGAAATCAGTACCACTTTAGCTTGATTCACATTGTTCAGTGAGTCTTTATTTTCTAGTGAAAAACTCTCTTGGGTAAACTAGAGTTCCTCTTTTTGTTTTGCTGAGAAAAAAAAATTTAAGTGGTTACTGCTGTCCTCTGTGACAAAGTATGATACATCGTTCTACTCAGAGCCACTTTTATTAAACAGTTCAAGTTTCATTTAATTTTAATTTCTGAGTGTGCATGAAATAGTTTCTCTTTAGACCAATGGCTGACCATATGTCCTTTATTATACAACTCCTTTATATATATTAAAATGAAAATGTTTGCTGTTTAAGCTATGCTTGATCATGAAATGTGCTTATTTTGCGCTGTCCCTGTGTCAGTGGGTTTTTGAGTTCTCTCTGTTGGTGTGTTCACACACATCCCTGTGGGCCCGCAATCTGTCATCTCCATTTTCCTAAAGTCACAAAGCACAAACTCCACCTCATTGTTTTTAAAGTGTGAAATATTGTTGCAAGCACCCTCTACATCAGTGAGCTTTGCGTAGTGAGTTCACCCAGGGGGTAACCATCTATTTTGAGATCGTGCAACTTCTCATAAAAAAGATTCATGAAACCATCCGCTTGTAGCAGCGGTGGCAGCTTGTGATGCTAGCAAAGTCAGTTCTCTTTTGCATGGATTCAATATTTTACAGTGCTTTACAAACTTTGTCTTCAGGTCCCACCTCTGTGAACTTTACATTTTGCTTTCACAGCCTTCAACAGTAGAAATAAGCCGACAACACTGGCTTTTATTTATTTGTTTATAAGAATGCCTTGGGCAAGCTACCTCCATATTTGCTTCATCTTGGGTTTTTTTATTCATTTCGGTTTTTTTGCAGCCAGATGTCAATACAATATTCACTCGTCACATCAGCTCTTCCTGAAACTAAAGAGAGTAACTTTTATTGTTAAACCCCCTTTAAGGAGTTTCATGAAATCTTAGTTTTATGTTCTATTTTTGTATAACACACAAAACTGTTTAGGAATTGTTACAAGACAATCATTAAACAGTTAAAACTACAAGCACGAAACCAGAAACTGAATTTGCCTAGCTCGTATTGATGATTTTGTAATATAGTAGGATGGGGCATATAAAACTGTGTAGCAGTCTAACTATTAGGCTTTTTGTTACTTAGTTTAATGTTATTGTTGTCAAATAATTACAAAATATTTGATGTCATTTTTTGAAAATGAAAATTTCATTTTCGTCATCCACAGTTTTTTTATGTCCTGAGACGTGCTCTTTAAATAACTCTAACAGTTCTGCACTTTAGTCATTTGCATAAACATTTATGTTTTGGTACATAAATGAAGTGAAGTGATGCCACTTCACTGACTTTTGATCTAAAACTTTAATACCTGTTAACACATTTAACAAGTGTGATGTATCGGAACGTTACAAGTGACCCTGACAGATAAAGTTGTGATAAAAATAATTAAATGGTCAGTAGATAGTCAGGATTTCCGGCCTGCATTGCACAAAAAGGGAATGGGTGAGGGTGCGTAGTGGGAGGGAGTTTGATCACGAAGGAGATTATTACATATTTTTGACTGATAAAGGAACATAGCTCACTGCATTCTTTCAAATATTGATGCTCTTTTGGTCTCCTCAGGACACTCGGCATGTAGAGTCGCAGAGGATGATGCTGCAGGTAAGCTAGTGATTCTCTACATCAACAGAGAATGAGGCAGCTGCAGACAAAAATCTTACTGAAATAGGACTTGCATCGACACTAAAGGATGTTTTATTAAACTTTAAATTGTTTGGTCATTCTCTAAAGACCAAAGTAGCTCTTGTGTTGTGGCTATTTATGGCAAATGTTTGGTGTGTGGATGGAAGTTTTTTTGTAAATTATTTTTTTGACCACTTTACACTTTTCACTATTCACATTAAGTTTACTTTCGTTTTTTTGGCTAAGTTGTAGGACATTTTTGGTAATTATTTTGTCGCTAATGTTTTGTTTTACAAGAAATAAACAATATATTTTTTCAAACAAATTAAGTCGGAAGTGCGTTCAAATCAAACCACCTGTTAACACCCACGGCCTTTGTTGGAATATTGGTTTTTGGAAACTAGAAGGCCGCAACATCTTGTTTTACATGTGGTAATAGAAACAGTATGTAAATAAAAAAAAAATAAAAAATCTTTTCATATATTTGTAGAAACTGTTACTGTATTATGACAATATGGTTTTAGACCTACTCTGTGAAAAATGTAGCTCTGTTGGGGTGGGCGTTTATTGTATCATCCCATATATCGTTTATAATTTATAATAAATTTCTTATCATCATATGAAGCTTAATAATTTATTGTTGTCACAATGAATAATGTTAAAAAACTGTCCATATTATTAGGATAGTTAATTTTGCTATTTTTTTACACCTTTTTTCCATGAGAGATTAAATGCAGTTATTGTGTGCAGTTTAGTGATATCAGACATATTTTTTATAAGACTGCTGTCCAAAAGGAGTGCATTATACTTTTTTTTTTTTTTCAAGAGCAGTATTTGTGCCATTCAGTCAAAGCCATAGCTACCTAACGGTACCAAAGAAGTTAAGTAACAAATAGTTCTTGATCAGACTTTTATTGTTATTTCAACAGCACCACAAAATATTGCGATAAAACTTTAAGCCCATGTCACAATTTCACGTGGCACAAATTCACTTGCAAGACCAAGAAGAAAAGTTTAAAAAAAAGTTAATAAAAATCCAGTAACTGTAAAGTTTTTATTTTGTCTATCTATTCACTTTTTTTTCTATTTACAGGTTCTAAATTAATTCTGAGCTGTTCAACAAGGTTGTGACAAACAAAAGAGAAAATATTGTCAGGTTGTTATAAATGCTGATCAGAAAAGGCGTTGCTTGGCGCTTCACCATGACAGCCAAGAGGACTTTCCTGTTGTTGGGTAAGACAAGCTCCTGTTTTAAAACCAGTAGGATAGAGAACATCACCCCAGTTCTAAAGTCTGTACACTGGCTCCCAGTAGCTCAAAGAATATATATATAAAAAAAACTCTTGTTAGTTTATAAATCACTGAATGTCTCAGTACCACAAAACATTAACGATTTTCTGTTGTATCAAACATCCATTCCACTGATGTCTTCTGGTTCTGGTCTGCTCTGCATCCCCAGAACCAGAACCAAACATGGAGAAACAGCATTCAGCTTCTACACACCACAAATCTGGAACAAGCTTACAGAAAATAGTGAAACAGCCGAAACACTGAATTCCTTTAAATCTAGAATAGAAACCCACCTGTTTAGAGTTACCTTCCTTTCAGCCATAATAAAAGAAACATTGACCAATATATTTAATTTTTCTCAGTTGTTGACTGAGAAAAAGGTATTTTTGTGTTTTTATGATGTAAGGCACTTTGAACTGCCTTGTTACTGAAATGTGCTGCACAAACTAACTTGATTGAGCGATTAAATAATAATTTGCAAAGATTGTAAAGTTTATACCTAAAATACGAACAATTAAGGATGATTTTCACGACTGGCTTTATCAGTGATAGCTTGATCTAAAAACAGACTCTCTTCCTGTCTTTGCATGCTCAGAAACTCTATGGTCATTCACCAAACTAGAGACAACTGACATTGCCCAGTCAGAGCCTATAATGGTATTCTGAAATTTTAACACCAGCTGATGTTTACAGACAGTCTTCCAAACAATTATGTGGCAAGGTGGTATTACAATTTCAGAAAATCAGGATAAATAATTGTTTTTGCTTTTTCAACTCAAAACTCTTTATCTCTTTGACTCTAATAATTACACTGAATGTAATAATCCTAAATATCCTATGTCCTTTGATGACTGTTGTAATCAATGGTAATACTGTAATAGGCTGCAGTAATGAGTGACACTTTGTGTTCTCAAAATTCATCATATCTCTAGCTCTAATGTTTTGACTCATTGAATCTTGAAACTTTCTTAAAAATACCCTGTATCCTTCAATGACTGTAGTAATCAGTAGTAATGGATGAAATAGTCAAAATGTAATAGGCTGCAGTAATGAGTGACACTTTGTGTTTGTTTTTCAG
This sequence comes from Poecilia latipinna, assembly GCF_001443285.1. NCBI lineage: Eukaryota > Metazoa > Chordata > Actinopteri > Cyprinodontiformes > Poeciliidae > Poecilia > Poecilia latipinna. The sequence continues at coordinate 266,954 of NW_015112816.1, forward strand.
CTTTGATCCTTTTTCCTTTCCAAACACAAGGATCCTGCAAAGAAGGGTTTAGTTTGGATAACGGAAAGTGTGTTGGTATGTAATAAAAAGTAACTTTCTTTAAAAACACATATATGCAACACATGTACAGCTCTCTATTAAAAAGTGCTTTGTTCTTTTTCATGACTCATCATTTTGAGTTTTTTTCTTTATTAACTAAAATTATTGTTGTTTTTAGCATTTTTGTTCTTTTTTCACATCAATATCAATTTCAGTATTAAGCCAAGAATCAGTTCATGCTGTAATAACTTTTCACATTTCTATTTCCTTGACAAAGATGTCAATGAATGTGCAGAAGACCCTGAAATATGTGGAGAAAATTCAAACTGTTTCAACACATATGGCAGCTTCTACTGCCAGTGCAAGGAGGGATTCTGGCCAAAAGCTGTGAATTTTACTTTTCTAGACCCTGTCACATGTAGAGGTAAATAGTCTGTAATTAGAAATGACAAACAATCGGATTTCATCCATCATTTCCTATAATTGTTCCTTT
>NW_015112816.1:270965-328913 GCF_001443285.1 Poecilia latipinna
CCAAGTCAACTATTTTTCTCAATTATTTTCACATTCCTTCCCTCTGCTCATACAGACACAGATGAATGTAAAGACGAAAAGGTTTGTGGTCTGAATGCATCATGTATAAACACACAAGGCAGTTATTACTGCGTCTGCAACGCTGGCTATGCACTGAAATCTGGAAAATCTAGCTTTTCTGGGCAGGAGGAGCAGTGTGAAGGTGATGAATATGAAATAATGTGACAACATTTGCACATTTAAAATCCTTTCAATATATCTTAAAATATTTCAGCTGCATCAATTATTCAAATTATTTTTTTCATCCTTGATTTGTTTCCATTTCAGACATATGTAAGATTGATGAGACAATTTGTGGAAATGGATCCTGCCTCCATGAAACCAGCGGCCATTACTGTGCATGCTCTGCAGGGTTTAGTAACTACGGCAACAAAACGGCTCGTTGTACCGGTAAGAATAGATTTTAGTTTTTCTTGAAAGACCAATACAAACCGGTTTAGGGTTTACACTAAATAATGTACTTTCAAAATGATTTTCAGACATTAAACTATTTTTATTTTCTTAGAGCTTCACTGTGGTGTTTTCATGGATGTGAACAATCTTATGGAGGTAAATTCACAGCATGGAAGGTTTATTTTTTTCAAAATGTAATATTCCTTTGCTATCAATTACCTTTTGAATGTGATTTTTTTATTTATTTAATTTTTTTTTTGCCTTCATTTAGAAATTTGACATTGTTAAAAATGATATGAAGGAACTGAGTGAAAGTTGTCTGAAGCTTTCGGGAAGCAAAGATTCAAAGGAGCTCAATGGAGAAGTCTTACTACAGGTAGGAATTGTTTTTAGAAGCAGCTTTTTAGAGGATACCCGACATGTCAGATGGTGTACATCCATCTGTACAGCTAGGCTGCCAAAAAAGTCAGTTCTCCCTCTGATTTTGCTTTTTGTTTGACCTTTACTGCATTTTTTTTCAATGTCTCTCCTCTTTTGACTCCAGAGTCTGCTCTCTGTGATCGACAAGGTCCTGTCTGCTGGATCTCTCAATGACAACAAGAAAGTCTCCACATTTCTAGACATGGTGGAACAAGCTCTAAAGTTCATTGGACCTTTTATTAAAACACCAGGAACTAAAAGATCCACCAATCACACAGGTGAGTCAGTAATTAATATGACTGCTTTCCAAACCAAATAAAAATATATGCACTTTTGCTTTTTACTACATCAATCTGCCTCTTTAAAGTCCATATTTCACGCAGTTGATAGTTTTATCTATTGTACAAATTATTAATTACCAATTTTCCACCAGAACTGGAGCTGCTGGTACATACTGGGTCGGCTATACCCCAAGGATTAAAGACTCTGTTGTCTACACATGCTAAAGTGGATATAAAGATGGAGGAAGCTGCAGGAGATCCCTCATCTTATCCGGGTAACAACAACGTCTATAAATAAAACATTTAAAACACATTCATTTCAAACACTGAACCTGTGTTGTCCTGCCATTGAAGGATTTACAACAGTTTCATTGCTGAGCTATTCAAACCTGGAAAATTCAACAGAAGGTTTCTATAGTGGGATGAAAAAGAATGAGAGCCAGAACTTTAAGATAAACTCCAAAGTGGTGACTGTCAGTGTCAGCAACACAGACACAAAACACCTGAACGAGCCGGTCAATATAACTTTACATCACCTTGAACAGGTAAGAGAAAAGCCTATTTATTTCTTTCTTCCGTAACATCCACTATTTTAAGATACATGTGAAACTAATGCATTTATCTGTTTTACAGTCAAATCAAACCTCCCACACCTGTGTGTTCTGGGATTCCTCTAACGAAGGAGGTGCGTGGTCTGATCGCGGCTGCAGGGTGGCGGAGTCCAACCCAAAATACACTATGTGTTCCTGTAACCACCTGAGCAGCTTCGCTGTGCTCATGGCCCTCTATGACATAGAGGTTATACTTCCTTTACTTCATCGTTATTCAGAACTTAAAGTTCTTCACACTTGAAAACAGCGCTTTAATTTTCCCCATTCTGTCTCCATGCAGAGCCCTTTTGAGTTGCAGCTGATCTCCTGGATAGGCCTATCCCTTTCATTAATTTGCCTGTTCCTCTGCATCCTGACCTTCTCACTGATCCGGTCCATCAAAAGCCCAAGAACAACCATCCACCTGCACCTCTGCATCAGCCTCTTTATTGCAACTCTTGTCTTTCTCGCAGGCATCTCTCAGACGCAGAACAAGGTTAATGCTCTAACGGCTTGTTGAGTTTATTAAAAAGTATCTAAAAACACATCAGAGAAGCAAGCATTAAGTCATACTACAGCTAAAATGGTACTGAAAGTGCTTCTCTAAATAGTTTGTGTATTAATGCTGTTAGGACATTTCACCTCAGCAATTAGCTCCTTCCTATGTCTTGAACGTCTTGAACTCATCTTTAAATCCTTTTCACATGCTTCATGTCTACTCCCATTAGGTTGGCTGTGCAGTAGTTGCAGGGATGCTGCACTTCTTCTACCTGGCCTCATTCTGCTGGATGTGTCTGGAGGGAATCCAGCTCTTCAGGATGGTGATTCTGGTCTTCAACACCAACTTTAAAACCAGCTACATGATGGCAGGGGGCTACGGAGTTCCAGCCATAATTGTTTCTGTCACTGCGTTGGTCAATAGAGATGGATACGGGACTAAGAAATAGTGAGTTTTCAAAATTTCGTCAACTAATATCAATCTACTTTTTATTTTTTGTCTCATTTTGTAGCCATTTTCAAATTCTGGTAAAGTTAACTCGTTCAATCTGTTCAATAAAATGTCAACTTACATTTCAGTTGCTGGCTAAACTTGGATTTGATTTGGAGCTTCTATGGCCCTGTCTGTGTCATCATTACTGTAAGTTTTTCCCAAAAATGAATTCATTATTTGCTTTAAAATTTGTATGGGAACCCACCCTATTTCCGCTTAAAATTTTTCTCATCGTCCAGATAAACGTTTTCTTCTTCCTTGTCACTGTGTGGAAGTTGGCACAGAAGTTTTCAAGTTTAAACCCAGACCTGGACAGCTTGCATAAAATCAAGTAAGTTACCACTGTTCCACATGTCAACCTACAACTACCAAAAAGCTGAAAACTGCTATGACGCATGTTAGTCATATTTCCTTCTGTAAAAGAACCTGTTTTACTTCCTTACTCATAAAACTGAAAAAAAGTGAGTGCAACATCCTCTTTGACGTAAAAACAAAAAATGAAGTTCCTCGTTTTTACCTATGTGCATTTGTTGCCTCCTGCAGGGCATTCACCATTACTGCAGTGGCTCAGCTCTGCATACTCGGTATCATGTGGATCTTTGGATGTTTCCAGTTTGAGAAAGACACATTAGCAATGTCTTATCTGTTCACCATTTTTGGCAGCCTTCAAGGTGTCATGCTCTTTGTCATGCACTGTCTATTTTCCAAACCGGTAAGTCACGCCCTTTGCTAAAAGCAAACAAAAATATCACGCTTCAGTTTTTCTGCATTATCAGGGATCAAAGCTCGATCTGTTTTCTGATTTCAGGTGAGGGAGGAGTATGAAAACATTCTTTCCCAACTACGTGCACCTCGGAAGAGAACATACTCCGAGTTCAACTACTCAAGCAAAGCCAATGTAAGCAGAGATTTAAAATTTAATTCAATGCAAGGAATGCAGTTACTGCTCATTAATGCACTGAGACTAAAGTTAAACAATGTCTTTAAAATGTGTTCAACATACAGTTAAAACTAATACAAACATTTACATACAGTGTATTGAAAAAAACAACTTTTTTTACTCTTTATCCTCACTGCTTGAAATTAAATCAGAATAAATATTTTTTGTTGCTATGTTGAGCCCAGAATTATTCATTCTGGTTTAAAATAAGATGTGAAGTGAAGCAAAGCTTTCCTCCGTAAATGAAATATGTTTTTAATTCTCCCATTGTTTGCATTTTCATCTTCAGGCTTCCAGAAGTACCCAGGACACGGGAGAGTCTCACATTTAACTGAGCGATATCTCTGGGAGATTTCAGAATGTCAGTTTTCAAAAATGAGCTCTCTGAGACATGTGCAGTGAAGTTTGGGGTCCCTCAGGGGTCTGTGCTTGGTCTGTTACTATTTTCACTTTGTCTTCTGCCTCCTGATGCTCTTCTGCGCTGATTTAACAATTCACTGTAATGTTGACAATGTGCCTTTCTCATTTAGAAACGTCTAAAGTTCAGACCCATCTATCGGTAATTAAGCACTGCTTATCAAAATAATTTCCTGCTTCTTAACAGTGACAAGATATCCTCAGGATATTAGGCAGACATGTTCCTCAGTAGGTTTTTAAAGCTAAGTTAAAAAATCACTTGTTCACTTTGTCATATGTGATTTCATTTTATACTTACTGTTTTTGGTGCTTTTTTTGGTATTGTATTGTTTTTTTAACTCCTTGTGATTGCTCAGCACTTTGAATGGCTTTATAAATAAAGTTATTATTATTGCTATCAATAGCTTTGGATTAAAGTCCAGTTAACATATGGATATTAAAGCTTTGAACATGGCTTGTTTTGACAACTCATCATGTCCATAATATGCTTTAAATTCATGGCAATACTTTTTTTAACAGTATTTTTGTAACTTGATAAATTATGTAATTTATTTAGGAACTGTACATACAAAAACAGTATTTTTATATGAAAAAATGTGTGTTCTTTTGATCAAAAGTACATATATGTTTGTAGAACTTAATCAGGCACATCTACTCATGCAAGTTGCTTCATTCAGGTACTTATTTCAATCAGCAAAGACAATCCAAAATATACTTAGGTTGCAAGCTCTTCTTTTAAGTCTTTGAGTTTGGGAAATACAAATGAAATCCAAAACATAAAACAGTTTTATCATTTAGAGATTTGCCTGTATATAAGTCGCTGGGAAATTTAGCCGGCATTACTGTATGACTCCAAGGCTGCTGCATTTATTGCATCGGAAATAGCTGTTTATTCAGTGAGTTCATATGCTATTTTTGAAACTAATAAGTTCAGTTATGGTTCTCTGAAATGGTAGCACCGCTGTAACACGTGGTTTTAGCGGACATCGCATATTTTACACTGATGCTGTTTATTTCCTGTTTACATGTCTTTCTTTGTGTGAATCCTGCAAATATGTATTTTAAATGTCTATTTTTAGATTTGCAAAAATAAATGTCATCATACATATAACATTGCTGATGATTTTGAAAGCATTTCTTGATGTGGGTTGAAAAGTACACAGGAAATGGGAGACTTTCTCCTATTCCTTCCTGTTTATGTGAGATCAGGGGCATGATGGTTCCTAGAAAAACCCAAACCCAAAACCCATGGAGACAGAGACGAGCAGTTAAATCATACAGAATCACTACATTTAGAAATCTGGTTTGTATTAAAGGTCAGGGCTGAATCTGGTTTCTATTGATCTTATTATTTCACAAAGACACTGCTAAGACCGCATTGTGTCATTGTATTTTATGAAGTTTGATCAATAACGTCACATTTGTTTATGAGACATGTATACTACATTCTTTCAGGAATGAAAAAAAAGATCTTTTTGTAACAGAGCAAAAGAATGTAAGCAATATCTGCTTCTTACTACGAGTGTTGAACCATTTAGGGAGCAGTTAATCAATCGGAAAATAACTGAGAGCAAGCTGAGATCCACTCTGCTCCATAAGATCATCAGAAGAGATCAATAGATGGAAGGAATGCTTTTAGCAGGGAAGGAGGATGGAAAATGCAGATCCAGAACGTTATGATTAAACAGCTCTCTACAGAGAGGGAGAGAGAAAGTAGGAACAGGCAAAAGAGAAACAGTTGGAGAGAAAAGGGAGGGGACAAGAGAAAATGAGAGGGAAGTAGTGATAACTCACTTAGCAAACAAGGCAACGGTCCTGATAAGAAACATATTCATCTGTTTCCACCATAAACAACCCAGCGTTCATCCATTGCTATCTCCAGGTAAGTTTTGTCCATATTTTATTCCTTTTCTTACTTGTAAATAACATATTTATAAATAACATTCCTGTTTTCATAGATAGAAGTTAAGATTGTTATGAAGCAAAAGTACAAGGAAATAACAGGTTTCTACATGTCTCTAGATGTAATGCTGGGAAAGCTGCCCCAACGCTATGAACACATGACACCAGAAACTGGGCACAAATTCAAAATTCTTGGTTATGTTGATATGCAAACATTATATTTCAGATTTTTAAAAGATTTCCATATGCTATAACAGCGTATTCTGTGTTTTTGTTTCAAAACTGTATCTATAATGTTTTATGGATTATTTAGTACTGCATTCAAAATTATAACATTGATTTTGGAAAGAAGTATTTAATATCCACTGTTTATATAAACAATTTCTAAAGAATCTTTTTATATCAGTGAGCGGAAAAGGGTAGAGTGCCTTCTCCAGGTCAGGGTGGGTATCCTGCCCCAAGTGGAGGAGTTTAAGTATCTGGGGATCTTGTTCACGAATGAGGGAAGAAGAGAGCAGGAGATGGACAGGCGGATTGGTGCAGTGTCTGCCATGAAGTGAGAGCTGTACCGGTCCGTCGTGGTGAAGAGAGAGCTGAGCCAGAAAGCAAAGCTCTCAATTTACCGGTTGATGTACGTTCCTACCCTCATCTATGGTCATGAACTTTGGGTCATGACCGAAAGAACGAGATCACGGATACAAGCGGCCGAAATGGGTTTCCTCCGCAGGGTGGCTGTGCTCTCCCTTAGAGATAGGGTGAGAAGTTCAGTCATCCGAGAGGGACGCAAAGTAGAGCCGCTGCTCCTCTATGTCGAGAGGAGCCAGTTGAGGTGGCTCGGGCATCTGGTCAGGATGCCTCCTGGACACCTCTCTAGTGAGGTGTTCTGGACACGTCCCACCGGGAGGAGGCCCTGGGGAAGACCTAGGACACGCTGGAGGGACGATGTCTCTCGGCTGGCCTGGGAACGCCTTAGGGTTCCCGCGGAGGAGCTGGAAGAAGTGGCTGGGGAGAGGGAAGTCTGGGCCTCCCTTCTGAAGCTGCTGCCCCCCGCGACCCGACCCCGGATAAGCGGAAGAAAATAGATGGATGGATGGATGGATGGATGGATGGATGGATGGATGGATGGATGGATGGATGGATGGATGGATGGAATCCTTGAGGAATAAAAACTTATTACTGTTAACTTCTAGATGAGGTTTTTTTTTCATAACAATTCCAATTACTTTTGTTTTTTTCTGTAGATCACACTAAAGATGACGACACCAAGTGTACCAATGAATGGATCTCTTCTTAATGTGTCCGCTACCAACAGCACTTTCATCCCTAAACCGTTTAACGGGTTAGGGATGTCTTTATTCACCATGCTATTTGGAGCCGTCTCCAACCTCACCGCTCTGGGAATACTGGCTCGGTCCCGCTCCAGGTTCCGTCGCCAATCAAAGAAATCATTTCTGCTACTAACAGTGGCTTTACTTGTGGCTGACCTGTTGGGACATGTGATTTTAGGTGCATTTGCACTGCATGTGCATTTGAACCCTGGGGTCTTAGAGTCTGGAGAAAATTTCTGTGATGTCTTTGGAGCAAGTATGGTGTTTTTTGGTTTGTGTTCTTTGTTTTTTGGTTTTGCAATGGCAGTGGAACGCTGTGTTGCAATCACACAACCATTTTTTCATGCTTCTATGGTTACAGCTGCTCATGCAAAGTCAGTGGTGCTACTTTTGTCAACATTTGCACTACTGCTGGCTCTGTCACCTTTTTTTTCAAGGGGAAGCTACTTTCTCCAGTTTCCCAAAACATGGTGTTTCTTTCCGATTGAAAGGTCTACTGATTACACAACCCTAGTTTTGGTCTTCTCTTCTCTGGGTCTCTTTGCTCTGTTTTTTTCCCTGTTCTGCAACATTGTCAGTGGACTGGCACTGCTGCATGCAAGAATAAAGTCAAGAAAAGGAAATACAACACCTTCAGGTAGCAGTGGTCGTCGTGCATCAACAGCATCGTCTACCTCCTGGTTTTGCACACTGGATGTGGAGATGATGGTGCAACTCGCAGCAGTCACTGTGGTGTCTTGTGTCTGCTGGGGCCCCTTTCTGGTGTGTACATCTCTTCCTTGTACTCCTGAGATATTCAATTGTTAGATGTTAGAGACAATTAGAAGATTGCTTAAAACTTTCTGTTTATATGTGTCTTCTGTCTTATAGATCCACATTTTCATCAAGCAGTTTAAGATGTATACTGAACCAGATAAGCTTGTTTTAATTGGTTTGCGCATGGCTGCCTGGAATCAGATTTTAGACCCCTGGGTTTATATCTTACTTCGGAGGAAAATGCTGACGAGACTTTGCTGTGCTCACTACTATCAAGGCATACCAACATCCAACAACTCCTTGTCAGAGACCCGCAGAAATACAATTAATCTTCAATGACCCTCATCCCCTGACCTCTTTCATTTGGGACTGGCATCTTTAGTTATTTGCTTTGCTTTTCACCCTGATTCAGATTTTTTTTTTTTTTTTTTTTTTTTAAATTAAAATATAAAATTTTTTTTTTTTTTTCTACATAGGTTAAAAATTTANGTGTTTTGCATCATAAAAACACAAAAATGCAAAGTCATAGAAGACACGATACAGTCAACAGTTGAGAAAACCAGTAAACATTACATTTTGTCAAGTGCCATAATTACAAATAAAAATGTTGGTCAGTGTTTCCGTTGTTATGGTTCAGAAGCAACTCTAAACAGCTGGGTTTATAGACTAGATTTAAGGGAATTCAGTGCATCAGTTGTTTTGCAGCTTTCCAGAAGATTGCTACAGATTTCTGGTGCATAGAAGCTGAATGCTGCTTTATCTGTTTTACAGTCAAATCAAACCTCCCACACCTGTGTGTTCTGGGATTCCTCTAACGAAGGAGGTGCGTGGTCTGATCGCGGCTGCAGGGTGGCGGACTCCAACCCAGAATACACTATGTGTTCCTGTAATCACCTGGGCAGCTTTGCTGTACTCGTGGCCCTCTATGACATAGAGGTTCTACTTCCTTTACAGTTATTCAAATTATGAGATTTCTTATTCTCCGATGTGTAACTCTTCCACTTGAGTCTTTAAATCCTTAAATATTCAAATTCTGTCTCCATGCAGAGCCCTTTTGAGTTGCAGCTGATCTCCTGGATAGGCCTATCCCTTTCATTAATTTGCCTGTTCCTCTGCATCCTGACCTTCTCACTGATCCGGTCCATCAAAAGCCCAAGAACAACCATCCACCTGCACCTCTGCATCAGCCTCTTTATTGCAACTCTTGTCTTTCTCGCAGGCATCTCTCAGACACAGAACAAGGTTAATGCTCTAACGGCTTGTATTGATTAAAAAGTATCTAAATACACATCAGAGAAGCAAGAATTAAGTCATACTACAGCTAAAATGGTACTGAAAGTGCTCGCCTCTCTAAATAGTTTGTGTATTAATCTTGTTAGGGCTTAATACCTCAGCAATTAGCTCCTTCCTATGTCTTGAACTCATCTTTAAATCCTTTTCACATGCTTCATGTCTACTCCCATTAGGTTGGCTGTGCAGTAGTTGCAGGGATGCTGCACTTCTTCTACCTGGCCTCATTCTGCTGGATGTGTCTGGAGGGAATCCAGCTCTTCAGGATGGTGATTCTGGTCTTCAACACCAACTTTAAAACCAGCTACATGATGGCAGGGGGCTACGGAGTTCCAGCCATAATTGTTACCATTTCTGCATTGGTCAATGCTAATGGATACGGTGCTAAAAAAGTGTACGTTTCTGGCATTATGTCAAATGACATTTACCCATATACAGTAAATCATTTTTCTGTAGCTCTGAATATGTTGGTGTATAATCTGCTGAATAATCTCTTCATTATATTCTAGATGCTGGTTGAACCTGGATTACATTTGGAGTTTCATTGGTCCCGCCTTTGTCTTCATTATTGTAAGAATTCACTTTAAAAAAGTATTTACTTCAGTATTATTCTGGAAAAAAGATCATTTCTGTTTAAAACTCTGTTGTCTTCCAGATAAACACATTCCTTTTTCTTATCACTGTGTGGACGTTGGTACAGAAGTTTTCAAGTTTAAACCCAGACCTGGACAGCTTGCACAAAATAAAGTAAGTTTCAACTGACCCCACAACTTTCAATAAGCTGATTCTTTTGCCTCTTTTACTGCTTCATGTATGTATCATTTGCCGTTTGCAGAGCTTTTGCTGTTACTGCGGTCTATCAGCTGTGCATATTCCGCACCATGTGGATATTCAGCAGTTTCCACCTGAAAAGAGACGATGCGTCCATGGATTATCTGTTCACCATTTTCAGCCTTCAGGGCGTTTTGCTTTTTATTATCCATTGTCTGTTTTCAAAACAGGTTGGTAATGTGCCACTCTCTCAAATATTCTCTGATATTTCTTCAACTAATTTGGGTTGTGATTTCAGGTGAGGGACGAGTATGGAAGCTTTTTTTCTCGATGTTCAGCTTGGAAAAGGAGTCAAGCACATGTAAGCAGTACTTTTAACTTCACTGTAGTTGTTCTTAATTCATTAGTACAGCAAGGTCAATCAGTAGTTTTATTGTGCATTTGAACAGCACTGTTTTTATGTGAACTAACAAGAAAGAGTGTGCACATGTAATTTTGGAACAGAATCTGAGAATCGCTGGAAAGTAACATTCACATATTTAGGGTTTTAAGTCATTGAGTAATAATAAGAGCTGTTAAGTGAAAAATAGTGTATTTTTACTAACAGGGTTTTTTATTAACTGAATTTTCACTCCTGTTTTTGTTTTTTTTATTCCCAGGCATCCAGACAAAACCTGGACACAGGAGAGCCTAACATCAGGAAAAGAACCCATAACCTGTAACCTGTAACTAAAGTTCAGAAGACTGATAGTTCTGACAATTAACATTGGTTTTGTACTTCATCATAGAGTAAACAAGCAAGTAAATTTTGGTATTTTGAAAATAAGTCTCATTTCTTCATAGTCATTTTCAATTGTCTCAGTCATTCTTCTCTGGCAACGCCTTATTTGTTTACGTCCGGTCGTTCAACTCAAACATGACCTTATGTTCTAACGCCTTCTCTTAAAAAAAGAGGAAATGGGATGTGGGTGGAAAAAAAACAGAACTTTGAGGCTCAAAGACCAATGTACATCAGATCTGAAAGTATCTGACAGTATCTGAAAGTCATGTCTTGACAACAGACTGACATGCATGCACCACCCTGTAGCTGATCATGTTTTCAGATAAACGAACTCTGGCATTCGTCGTGATGCTGCCGACAAATTGTGTCGTATTTGGTATTTGTTTAATGATTCAGTACATAAAAGAGAACAAGTTGTACCGTTATGATTAGCTGTTAGTACCAAACAGCCTTAAAGATCTAATTTTAGAATAGGTTGTTTGACCAGTTCTCCATTTTGTATTTCATGAGTGTTTCATCCATTGGGTTCAGGTTTTCATTGACTGGTCAAACAGACCTAAAATGGTACTCAGCAGAAAAGGAGTGAAGAAGAAACCCGTGTCCCCACAAAAACTCTAACAGACTTTCAGAAACCCTGGAGAAAAGTGGCTTGAAACCTATAGAAATACAAGAAATCCTGACTGGTTGGGAGCAAAACAGAAAGAAATTAGATACTGTTGAATACTATTGGATAACGGACTACATTAGCCATTAAAATTTGTGTTTTAAGGAGTTATATGCTATATAGGCTTTCGTTTGTTTTTGTTACAAAAATCTGTATTAATGTATTAGTGACATACTGTTTATGTTGTTTTGTTTCGCTTATGTCACTGCCGCTCGTATATATTAACAAATATGATTAAAATGATTTAAAATAATGTCAATGCTGTCTGTGTGGTTTTTCTTAAGCAGCGACAAAAAGACCTGAATAGTGTTTCAGGGAAGTATCAGTACTGAGCCTTATCTAAAATGGCTCTCAAAGCAGCACACCAAACAAAACAAGCTGAAGTTCAAATGTATTAATGGAGTCTGACTGTCTCTTGAAGCTCCTCACACTGTTTCGCTGTGTGAACACATGCAGTGTATATTTATCACAGAGCGTTTCTTGTTTCTCTTCAGTTTGTTTTTAATACTCTTTGGGTTTGACTGAATGGGTCCTTTATGCAACACAACTTATATCACACTAGCTATCTTCGTTTTTCAAACTTTATCATATCAACATTTGCACTGCAGCTAATCCACAAGATCAGTTTGCAAAGATTGCTCAGGTTTAAAAAAAAAAAAGAAAAAAGAAAAAAGAAAGAAAACATAATTAACCACAGTTGGGTGTGATAACATGCAGCTGAAATGCAACATCTTGTGATTACATAAGCTATTGGCATGTTATACTTTTTTCTGTAAGAAATGGAGAATTGCCACCATGTTGACCAAAAGATTAGTACGTCTTTTGCGTTTTGTTTTTTGTTTTTTTATGTAGCTTATTTGCAGTAGCATTGTCAGAATCAGAAGCAATCTTAGGCTGAAGCCATATATGTGTCATCATCATAGTCAGGAGGCTGTGTGCCTTTGGGAGGCTGAGTCAGACAACAAGACTCCACAAAACAATGAACTGTGTGAAAGTCTCGATCTTTGTTTAACCCTGTGCGTCCCCCAATCAGAGTCCAACACGGCAGCCAGCGATGAGAGCTGGCTAAAAGAGAAAGACATTATCTGTGAAAACACGCTTTTAGGTGATGTCTTTTTGCCATGCATTCAAATGTGAGTAAGCTGTCAAAACTACATCCTGTCTCTGTCGCCACACCCTAACAAGTACATCAGTTCCTGAAAAGTTGGCGGTTGTACAAACCTCAGAGTCGGTGGCATGATGCAAAGAGAGAGAGAGGGAGAGAGTGAGAGAGAGTGAGAAAGAGAGAGACAGAAAGAGAGAGATACTCTTTTAAAGTTTTACTGTTCCCTGGCAGCTCACCACAACAGAGAGATCAGTCTGAGAGTAGAAGAGGAAGGAGAGGCAAGAACAAGCGGGGAAGCTAAGAAAAGATACAGTTTTATATAAAGAGGCATTGATAATCTTACAGAAGTGGGAGTGACGTGGAAAGTAGCCACTTTGCTTTTTTCGTAGACATTAACTTATGCAGTTAGATCTTTTTTTTTTTCCGAATTCCAGTTTGTAAGGCTTGAAAATTGTTTAAGTTGGACCAAACAAAAGAGCGTCAGACGATCTGAATGTGGAAATATTCTCAAGTTGCTGTGGCTTCTTTAACATTCGTCTGGACATTGCTTTCCCCTTCACCATGAGAGCCACGTGGACTGTTTTGATACTGGGTGAGTCACATATGTCATTAATTTGGACATGAATGGATTATCATCTGTTTCAAGGATGTAAAAGAAATTATATTCTATCGTTTGCCACAAGAAACACTACAGATAAACAAGCGCTGTAACTTTTGTGATTACTTACTTAATTAAACATGAATTTATTAGTAATAAAGATCTAATTTCAAGTTATCTTCAAATCAGCTCGATTATACTTATGTTACACACACACACACACACACACACACATATATATATATATATATATATATATATATATATATATATATATACTTTAGTTGTAGCACAATTACATAACAGCTTTATTCTGGAAAATAGCTCAAAAACACATTTTGAGAACGATATTTAAACTGTTCTTTTAACTTAAACTGAATTAAACACCATAACCTCATCTGCCAGTAACCACATTATTTTTTTCCGGCGTAACCACAGCCACCTGTCAGCTAACCTCAGTGGAAGAACTCTGTTTTTATGCCACTAGCAACAAGAAGCAACACTGACACATTCTGATTTTCAAAAACCTCTGAATGTTTTTAATAGAAACAGGATTAAAGAACAGTGATCTAAGATTTAATCTCCTCTGTAAAAGTCCCAACAATGTTATGTCTACATATTGAGGCTGTCCTGTTATTTGCTCTGTGTTAATCTGAAAGCCAAATTGTGTATAGTAAAGTGCTCTAATTACAAACTGTAATTATTTTATTATTAAACAGGCTGTTATTTTAATTAACTATCCACTTACATTGCAAACACTATCAAGAGAAAACTGCTTCAGAAAATTTGTTCTGAACAGTTAAAAAAAAAACTTTTAACGCAACCAGACATCATCATAAATAATAAACTGATTTAAAAAATATTAACATTTAATTTTAAGGATTTACACTGGCAAAGCCCGTGGACTGACCAGCATAAACATTCTCCCTTCCTGTTTTAAATACTCTGTATCACACCCAAATAGTCATTCAGGAAACTACAAAGAACTGACAGTGCAGTCAGAAGGTTGTATACGGCATTATTATTCACAAGGTAAAGTACAGGACTCTAAATGCAATCCTCCAGAGGTGAAAATTATCCTGAGATATCTCATACAAGAAGGTAATACATATTGAGAAAATCAAGCCACAATGATTAGTTTTTTCAGGGTGTCCTTCTCAAAATTCATCATATCTCTACCTCTAATGTTTTGACTTATTGAATCTTGAAACTTTCTTAAAAATACCCTGTATCCTTCAATGACTGTAGTAATCAATAGTAATAGATGTAATAGTCAAAATGTAATAGGCTGCAGTAATGAGTGACACTTTGTGTTTGTTTTTCAGCTTTGATCCTTTTTCCTTTCCAAACACAAGGATCCTGCAAAGAAGGGTTTAGTTTGGATAATGGAGAGTGTGTTGGTATGTAATAAAAAGTAACTTTCTTTAAAAACACATATATGCAACACATGTACAGCTCTNGTTTTTATTTATTTGGTTTGGCTTTCTGCCTGCATTCAATTTTTTTTTTTTTTTTTTTTTGTAAGTTAATATATAAATGTTATTGTTATTTTTCAGCATAGCTTAACAGTTCATAGTTTGCATACCAAGGGCCTGCGCAGCGTGGAGTGAATAAGTGATGGGAGACAATCCAAGCGACATTTCACAACATTTTAGTTAGTAGTCTGGACCGGTGTCCTCATGATTTGTCCTACATTCAGCAGCAGCCTCCTGCAAATCTGGTGGTCGGAGCAGATTTTGTCCAATCAGAACAGAGAATTGTTTGACAGGCTCCGGATTTAGCCAATTGGTGAGCTGCTCCACAAAACTCACACCCCCCTAGTGGGCGGAGCTTAAATGGCAGCAGCTCTCTCCAATATGGAGTACAGAAAATAGCCTGATTCACTCCACATCTTATACTTTTCTCTTGGGTCTTTATTATCTCAGGGTTTATTATTATTTATAGCTTATTAGCAGATGCCAGCCCGCTATAATCTCTTACCCGTATTTTGAGCTGTAGCTTGAACTTAGCAAACTCCTCAGTACTTGACAGCTGCCGCGCTAACAACGATAAACCGCTACAAACACTTCAAAACTCCTGATTTCCACCAAAACACAGCGCTGTGAACTGTTTTCAGCGCTCTCAACGGCGAGAGCACAAAGTCTGAAAGCTTCCGTCAGAGCAACAAAGTGAGCCGAGCTACTGGGTGAAAGGTGACGTTGCGGCAGAATATTTGACTCATAGGTAAGTTGTGTACCAATTTGAAGTTGTTTCCGATGAGTGCTTGTGTTATCTGGCGTGGCTCCAGGTATCTGTTGCCACTTAAGTACAACTTGGATACTTCTGTTGTTGTAACTATAGTGTTAATCCAAAACATGCCCTTACATTTAGTTAGCTATTTTTTTTGTCTAATAATAAGTAAAACAAAGTTTTCTGGGTGTATTTGTCTGTACCAGCCTGCGCTGCAGTACTTCAGCCCTTTAAGAGGAACCCATGTAGGCTTCAGTTTAAGCCACGTATTGTGTAAATCCCATCTTTTTTTTTTTCTTTCTCTCCGTGACAAGAATGCACAATGCAGCGAGTGTGTCAGCCTCTCTGGGTTCTTTGGGACTGCTGCGTCTGGTTGGGGTGTCCTGGTCCTGGAGTCTGGCAGCAGGCCTAGGGGTATATCTGGGCACCAAAAGCTGGAAATACTTCTACATTGCAGCACGTACTGCAAAGAGAGACCTCAAGTAAGTTAAATGCGTCCAAATTAAGGTGTGATGTCTCTGGAAGTGGATCTAATTTTTTTTTTTTTTGCACTCAAATATTCCCTCTTCTTCTTCTTCTTCTCTCATTCGAATCAGTGGCCTCTATGTGCTGCTGAGAGTGAAGCTGGCCTTGTGGCGCTACATGCGCAATGGAAGCAATATTCTTTGCATCTTCGCCCAGACCGTGAAACAACACCCAAATAAACCGGCACTGATCTATGAAGCCACAGGGGAAACATGGACCTTCACCCAGCTGGATGAGATCTCTAATGCTGTAGCTCATTGGGCAAGAGGTCAAGGATGGGTCTCTGGGGATGTGGTGGCCCTCTTCTTGGAAAGCAGGCCGTTACATGTGGCGCTGTGGCTCGGCTTGGCAAAAGTTGGGGTAGAAGCTGCTCTTATTAACTTCAGCCTCCGCTGTGATCCTCTTCTGCACTGCATTGGGGTGTCAGAGTCACGGGCCATAGTGTTCGGAGCCGAGCTGGCAGATGGTGAGTATGATTAATCTCACCATCTGTATAATCTGTATTACTCTGAAGAATGTCATAAACCTCCAATAGCACATTTCTTGAAGTAGGTGTGATATCAACAGTTTTCAAAAGAGTACTACGCCTGAATAGTTAATTTTCTTTCAAATAGCTACAAAAACAAAGCTTAAATGTTAAAAGAATCATTTTAAAGAATATGATGTTTCTCTCTCAACCTATGTTAAAAACCTGTTAAAAGCTGGGACTCCCAAAAAAAAGAAAAATTCTTTGATATTATTGCCTGGTTGTTTTCCATATGTTAAAACAAAATTTTGATAAATTATCTGTAGTTTTCGCAGGTCAATAAAACAATTATATTTTTATTTCTGGAATAAAAAGTGACATTAACAATGATAACGGTTGATTTCAAAATTCATTAAGACAAACTGTGCTTGTTGCCTGTTGGGCAGTGTGTGCGGAGACATTTCTATAAAAGAGGGAATAGTTTTAAACCTAAACTTGATGGACATCATTTTATTCTTGTATTCAAATGTATACACTTAAACAACTGTGCACAGGTTATATCAGTATGTTTCTGGTATTTTTACTTGTTTACTTGTGCTTCCTGGTGTTTTGCAATGTTCAAGGTCAATACATACTCTGCACGAACAGAGAAATTAGTTATTTTGTTCAAATTCTGCAAGAACAAAGGTTTTGCCAGCAAGGACATTTCATACTTTACAAGAACGATGCAATTTCATTCTTACAACTCTGAGAGAGACGACACCTTTCTCTACACTTGTAGAAAATGGATTGTCCTTTATGTGAATGGTGTTAAAATAGTAACTTTTGAAAGTAAAGATCATTAGTTATTCATGTTTATTTTAATTGGTTCTTTCAGCTTTTATAAAAGATTCTATTGTAGAAACTGGATTGTTAACTTAAGCTGTATTGTGGTAATTATTGTTCAGCCTAAGGGTGATATTGGCTACAGGTTGAAATTACGTAATAAAACGGATCAGAAAACATTCTGCCTTGAAATAAAACCAGTTTACCCATGTAATTCTTTACCAGTAAGATTGTAGTTTAATGCTGTGATTAAAAACTATTTTAGGGTTTGATTAAAGGTAGATTTTTTTGTGGACCTCATGTATGAAATTAGTAGTTTTTGTTGTGCATGTGAAAAAAAATACTCCCCTCCATGTAATTCAAACATAGTGTTAATTCTTAACCCTCAACAATGAGTCCTGAGTATGTTGTTTATAATAAATGCACAGCAAATTAAGCTGTACACGAGGGGATGCAGAGTAATCACTTAAATGTGTATTTTCCAAATGATTGCATCAAAAGAAGAACACACAGGCTCACTGATGGTTGCCACATATACACTGGGTGGTTGCATATTTTATTTTATACAGTTAGCTTTTAAAACCTGTAGGGTGATTATTTTGTATACAGTTAGAATGTAAAACCTGAAGTATGAAGATTACTTGTGTTCTAGCATGTCTGAACCTGCGGTGCGTGTTCACATTGCCTTGAGAATTCCATTTATGCATCCTTAAGTTAGATTGCATGCCTTTTTGTTTGCTCTGCAAAATTTCCATCTTTGTTTTAATTGAGCTGTAGAAAAACAACCACTGGAAGCCGATTTGGGGCAGTTTCTGACTTGAACTAAAAATTAACCCTACAGTGCCTCGCTTGCTTCCTATGCAGAGGTTTTGTCTATTATTCTAAGTTTTTAACATACCATGTTTTACAAAACATGGCCTACCTGGATTTCACACATTATTTGTATAATTTATGATGGATTTTTATGGTAATATGTTTATTATATTATTATTCATACTTATGTAAGCCTGAAAAAAAACATATAATCACCAAAAGTGTTTCTAAGAATGATTTTTTTTTTTTTTTTTTTAGTTTGCAAAATATATTAATCTAGTAACTGAACAGTCCTGACAACATGGCAGTGTTTGTTTGTTTGATTTACTTGGTTATATCTTATAATGCTTAATTCTCTCCAGGGTCTTCATCAGATTCAATGTCAGGGCTGCCAGTCAATAGATGCAGATGTCTCTACCATTTGGTCTTTGGCACCTTTATCATACACTTTCCTCAGGCTTAGGTTGAACATAGATCCCATGATGCCACACAGTTGATCTGCACAGCACCTCTGGAGTCAGTGCTACCCAGACCTGCAGCCTTGATCTTTTGCAGCTTGTTTGTCACCTGAAGTGTGGAAACAAGTTGGAGGTGGTGGAGAGGGGCTGTGGGAGGGTGGGTGATGTCTAAAAGCTGAAAAGTGTGAAGTCCTGAGAATAGAAACAGACAGTTGTCACAGAGGGTGGAGGTGACAGCTCAGGGACTGGTGGTTGACTGACCAAACTTGTTAAAAAACTGGTTCCGGTCGTTCACCCACCCTTTGCCTCATACGGCCTGGGGCCTTGGTTTGTGGCCAATGTCATCATTTATCATTTTAAGAAGCACAATTGTGGGTTGCCTTAAATGTGGGCCTGTTTTCTCATATCCTGCAGAGGAAAGAGGGGCTGTTACACTGAAGCTTGCATCAGCACGTTTCCTCCTGGTTAGCACTGGTTTTGGTTCCCTTTTCAAAGAGTTATACATTAATGAATGTTATCATTGTGTCAACAGTTGGACAATATTCACTATCTAAAACCGAACAAGCTGATGAACTTTAAAATGACAAACACCTCTCATATAGTTGTTATATGGAAACTATTTCTAAAACGGTTGGGCAGCCATCTTGGAATCTTAAATAAAACTTGCACAGGGCATCTGTAATTCTTGAATCCTCCACTAGAGGACAGAAGACAAGTACATCATTTAAAAGAGCAGGGGTTTTTTTTAAGGAGTGAATGAACTTTGTTACAGAGATCTCTGAAATGTGTATCAACTATGATTCATATAGCATAAGATTTACTGCATGTTCTCATACAGTTGAGATATTCTCTGTTGACTTCTCGTATCTTTTCCTTTATGATCAGCCATGTTGGAGATCAATTCCTCCATCAGCCAGTCCGTGGTGCGCTTTTGTACAGGGGACCTCAGCGCAGAACGTCTGACAGCTCTGAATGCTCAACCTCTGGACCCAATTTTGGCCACTGCATCAAGACACCCACCTTCACCTTGTGTTCCCCCGAAAGGCATGAATGGTTAGTAGGGATCAACCCAAGTTATTTCTGTTTTTATGGCAAACATTACCAATTGCTCTAACGTAAAACATCTTCTCAGTAAACCATCCATAGCTTGGTGACAAAATCATAACATTCTTTATGGTTAATCAATTAGCTCTTCTCCAGTGGAGTCATGTTGGTAACATGAAGATTTCACAGTTTGACTAACTGAACCAATTTTCTCACTGTCTGATATTAAATCAGAGAAAATGTTCCTGTTTTTAAATCGGGTAGAATTACTAACATTTCTAGATGCTAGAATAACAGGAGAGAAATTTCTGCACAATTAGATTTTTGTCTAGATTAGAGTAGATTTTTGAATTACATCATTTGAGTCAAACTTTCTTTTGTAGCCTTTCATCCAGTGCATTGGTGAAATTTTATCCCATTTCTCTAGGCAGACGTGGTGTAACTTGGAAGGGTTACCTGCAGTACTCACTGCGTTTGCATCTGAGATCTAGGGATTTGATTGGACATGTGAAAACATTGGTATTGTGCAAAATCTCTTGCCAGCATCTTTTGCTTTTGATCTCAGGTTGAGGCCCTCATTTTACACCAGAACACATTAATCTCTGAGATGCTAAAGCTGTGTGCTGTCTGCATCTGCACTTGTATTATGTCTGATTACATAAGCGACCGAATATCTGCAGCTTTCTTCTTTCACCCATGTGACCTCCTTCCGTATGACTGAAGCTTCTGAGTGGCAAAACTGTCTGAGTTCACTTTTAAATAAACTCATGAAATAAAAGGATTTTTTAAATCTTCTGTGCAATTGGTGCTGTTCATATATAATTTTTTTTCTGCAAACAAAATAAAAAGAAAGATTCCAAACAGAAAACCCTTGCAACACTATAGTAGACAAGTCTATACATTGAGAGGTGAGAGGTTGTCCTAAGCAGCTTTTAGCCATTTATAGAAAGGACTTTCTGCACTGCATGCAGAGCGAGAGTAAAATAAGATGTGTAGATCTCCTTTGGGTCATGCCTTATTGGTTTGAGCTGTGAAAATTTGAGTCTTCTAACGGACCAATTATATTTCCATCTGATCAAATCTACTCTGTTGACTTGTTTTTTCTTATTTTAGATATGAGTTTGCAGCATTTATTCAATGTCAATGAAACAAATTAATTATTTTGGTTGCAAAATTAGCGTTGATCTCCTACTTCTGCCGGATGACATTGGAATATTGTTTCAGTTCAGATTTTGCGTATGCAGTTTTGAAAGTTGAGACCTGAGCCGCTGTTTGTACTTTTCACATATGATTTAATCCAAAAATCTGAACATGAGCTTCTCTGAGGTAGCCAATTAGGGGGCACTATATTTAGTGTTTTCAAGCCCAGCAAAATGAGAACATCTAGTTCAGATTTAAATTTTGCAGAGCAATAATTTCACACAGCATGACCCCAGCATCACTGTCAGATCCCATAGTTAGTCATTTCAAACTAATAATAATGTATTTTAATAAACAGTAGAGAACTATGCATTCAAATGGTGAATTTAAATTTGATTAAACTGTTATGAACAAAAAGCACAGTGGATATCTAATTTTCACTCTCTTCTTTGATGTTAAATTTAAATGACTTAGAACACCAGCATGCAAGTGTATTCTGTTGTTTTCTTTAGTTTTTATTATGGATTAAATTGGAGAAATGAGCACGGAGAGACCAAAAGAAAAAGAAAAAACAAATGCAAGGAAATAATGTTCTCTTAAGTCCATGTTTGAAAAACCTGTTTCTTTTGTGTTTGTTTTACAGTCAAATGCCGAGATTTAATTTCCCTCGGACATTAAATCAATTATATTGATGTTGAAAATAGAAATAAGTGTCATAAATTGGGTTGAAATAATATCTCCAATGTTGCATTATCTTCTCCAGACCGCCTGTTTTATATTTACACCTCTGGAACCACAGGACTTCCCAAAGCTGCCATTGTGGTCCACAGTCGGTATGTTTTAACAACCTACTACTCGCCACAAACCCTTGCTGTTAAGAGGTTGTTTTTTTTTACTGTTCCTGTACTGTGAATGAGAACATCTGAAAATCCATTTTGCCTACATTTATTTTTCTACAACAGCTACTACAGAATAGCCGCCTTTGGGTACTTTGCCTTCCGCATGCGTCCTGATGATGTCATCTATGACTGCCTGCCCCTGTATCACTCTGCAGGTAAGTGATTCTCACCTTATGCATTTAATTAATCCACATTCACATCAATTGTTGAGTTTTGTTACTTAAAGACGTTCCGTCTGTGTCAGGTAACATCATCGGCGTTGGTCAGTGTCTCATCCATGGTCTCACTGTGGTAGTGAAAAGGAAATTCTCTGCCAGTCGCTTCTGGGAAGATTGCATTAAGTACAACTGCACCGTAAGAGCTCCAGTTTGAGCAACATTCAAACGTACCACATTTTAATGAGTAATTAACTTAAATAAGAGAACCTTTGATGACTTCGCTTCGCAGGTGGTACAGTATATTGGGGAAATCTGCCGGTACCTCCTGTCGCAGCCGGTCCGGCCATCCGAGAAGGGCCACAGAGTTCGCCTGGCAGTGGGGAATGGACTGCGCCCCAGTGTGTGGGAAGCCTTCACAGAGCGATTTGGGGTGGGACAGATCGGGGAGTTTTATGGAGCAACTGAGTGCAACTGCAGCATTGCCAACATGGATGGCAAGGTTGGCATTCACTATGTTGTCTGTTTCCGCACAAAATTTGAATTGGATATGGGTTGGATACTTTAGCTGAGTATGTTGTGCCAGGTGGGAGCCTGCGGATTTAACAGTCGCATTCTGCCCTACGTGTACCCCATCCGGCTGGTGAAGGTCAATGAGGAAACCATGGAGCTTATTCGGGACAGCCGTGGTCTCTGTGTCCCTTGCAGCCCTGGTAATAAACTGCTTTAATGCTATCGCAAGTTTGTCCAATACAGTTTGAGTCTTTTGTTCTGTACTGAATGTACACCATTAAAATCCTCCATGCTTTACAGGGGAACCAGGGCTTCTGGTAGGTCGTATAAACCAGAAGGACCCACTACGGCGCTTTGATGGCTACGCCAACCAGGATGCTACAAAGAAGAAGATTGTTCAAAATGTCTTCAGGAAAAATGATTCTGCCTATTTATCAGGTTATCACAAAACTTCTGTTTTTTTTTTTTGTCAGCGCACAGTGTGATGTGACCAGTTGGCTATTCACAAACATTATGTCGTGTTTTTAGTTGCAGCTAATTAGCTTTTCGCTTACTCCAGGAGACGTACTGGTGATGGATGAACTGGGCTACATGTATTTCCGTGACCGGAGTGGGGACACCTTCCGCTGGCGAGGGGAAAATGTCTCCACCACTGAGGTGGAGGGCATACTCAGCAATGTTCTGGATCAAACCGACGTGGCCGTGTACGGTGTAGCAGTGCCAGGTGAACTGCAGGATCTTTTTGTATTGCAACCACTTCCTGGTCTTTCCCCATTAGTCTTATTGCTGTCACTGTAATTTTGCGTCAGGTGTGGAAGGTAAAGCAGGCATGGCTGCCATCGCAGATGCTACAGGGAAGTTTGACTGTGACAGTTTTTTGCAGAAGATTCAGCGATCACTTCCTACTTATGCCCGCCCAGTGTTCCTGCGAATCTCCCCGCAGGTAGACACCACAGGTAAAATAACCCAGCATTTTCTCTCCCTAAATAAAATGATAATAATGATCGCTGGCAATTCCTTGTTAATGAAATATTATATATCCAAACATGCATGTACAGGTACATTTAAAATCCAAAAGACCAGACTCCAGAGGGAGGGATTTGACCCACGGCTGACAACTGACCAGATCTACTTTTTGAACGGTCGAGCTGCCCGTTACATTCCAGTGGACGAGGAGCTTTACAACTCCATAGTGGAGGGAAGAATGTCTCTATGACGTGTGTGTGCGGCCATAGCAGTGCTGTCCAAGTGCCTCGGTCAGACAGGTTAATCAGGTGCCAGAGGGAAACGCATTGGGGAATGCATGCAGCAGTGTCTGGATCATTCAGTTTTGGTGCAACACAGTTTTGGCTGTTCAGCTTTCAGGAAACGGAGTTAAGAGGACTATTTACATCGAGTACTGTTACACATGAGTTTAAACACTGTATAAGTAACACACTATGACGTAATGTGGGGGTATTTGTTCTTTAATAGTTCCTTTTTAATTACAAAATGAGCATTTTGAATCGCCTTTGAGCAGCGTCGTACCTACAATAGATTTCTTTCTCAGCTAATTTGAAGGACGATCCATGTTACATTAATAGTGTTAGAATATAACTTGTAGTATTAAGTGAAACTTTGTTATGGGGTATTTACCCATCTAGGAAATGCTAAATGCTGCTAGGTTTTACTGTGTAGGTTTACCTGTGTTACTCTGGCTTGTTTTAATGAGGTTGGAAAAACCTGATTTTTACATGCAGTATGAATGCCTACAAGTTCAAAACCGTACTAACCTTAACATAACCACAACATCTATCGTGATTTTTTTTTTTAAATGCAATGAATTACTAAATCTGCTTGTCAGATGTGTACCTCTGAACAACACTGTTGAACCACCGAACGACAGATTTTTATTATATAATGTGCCTTTTATTAAACTTTAGATCTGTTTCACATTTCATGCTTTTAACGAAAAGGATTTAAAATAAATTGTCAGCAGAGAAGCTAAGTCGCACATTTCTGACTGTTTTTATGTAACAACTTTGTGTGATATTACATAGGTGTTAAGGTTTGTGAAGTGCAACCCCAAATTCTTTGTTTTGCTGTAACGCTATTAAACTATTTCAAAGCGTTTGCTTTGTTCAATTTAATCTGTTTCCAATTTATTTTGTAACCATATTTGCAAAAAAAAGAGAAGAGAATCTTTACAGCTCCGTTGACAAAGTTATCCTTTCCGGTAGAATTTTCAGTGGATGCTCTTTACAAGCGGTACAAAAATACGGAAAGGCTTTTGGTGTGATGATATTTGTGAAAGTGTAGAGGGGCGTTCTCTCCTTCGGGTCGTAAAATGTCACCTTTCCTCTATCCATGTCCAAAACCATTCTTATCACGTCTGGCTTCTTAGACATGTTGAGTGGCTCCCAGGGCGCGGTGCAGGCTTTGTGCTCTCCGTTCCGATATCTTATAGTCCAGAATCCCTCTGCAGGTGTCAGCACGTGTTTGCCCTTCCTGTTGATCGACTCGCTGGCTATTCCTAAAACCCAGTAGGTGTTGTTGTTCACCTCCACGTCCCAGCTGTGGCGTCCAGTGAAGTAGCCTTCGGCAGCGAGCAGCTCTGCGCTGATATCGAAGCGCTCCGGGTTGTCCGGAAGCTTGAAAATCTGGGTAGAGTTCTGCACAACTGTGAGATCCTCGGAGAGGATGAAACAGCTTGCTGCGGTATTGGGATCCAGAATCACTGGAGCTTGAATGAAAAAGTAGAGTTACTGATGTAATGAGTAAAGCCTGTTGAATTTGCTGCAATATTCTGCATTATACTTACTATATTTGACAATTTTTTTCATCTTCTCCCACACTTTATATTTTAGAGAGCCCAAGTGCTTGGCCACATCAATAAGGGCTCCAGACAACATGTGTGGATCAGGAGACTTTTTCCAGGTTCTGAAAAGAGATTGCAAAAGTAAGCGTTTGAGAGTTCTTTCTGTAAAACAAGTTTAACGATGCATACTTTTAAAAACATACCTTTTGATTGTCTCCTTGTAATTCTGAGGAAAAAAGTGCAATATAAAAATAAGTTTCTGGTTGATATGCACAAGAATGCACATTCAGTTCTGCTTGGAATGGGCTTGATATAAATGTCTGACCTTCAGAAATGGGATATCTTGACTATTCATTTCCTGTTCCGCTGTTCTGATAATGTTAGAGAGCGATGTTACTTCATTGCTCATCTCCTCAATCTTTTCATTGATCATGAGATTCTTCTGATCCTCCTCGGCCTTTAACTCCGAAAGTCTAGCGGCCTCCTGCTCCTTAAGAAACTTGTGAAGAGCCTCGAATTCCTCTTTGATCTGTGCTTCAGTGTGTTTAGCTTGGTTCTGCAAGGGGACGTGTTCAGTTGGTTATTTCGAACATCCTCTGGAAGCATCCCTGAAAACTGACCATACCTTCACGTGTTCAGCCATTTCCTCACATGCTACGGTCGCATTCTTGTACAGCTGTAGCTTCTCTTTCAAGGGCAGAAGAGCGCTCTTCAGCTCCTCCTGAAATGTCAGTGACAGGGCATCAACTCTTTTACAAGGTCAGTCTGGCAGGTGGCCAAGCTGTCAGCACTGTGTGTGGCTTTCAGCTGCCACATACCTTTCCATAGCACCATTCCATCTAAATGGAAAGCTTAACAATACAGTAGCATCAAAGACAAAGAACTATGGAAGATCCATTGAACGGGTCACGTCAGCAAAGCTGAGGTCACGCACAGACTAAAGATATTTAACAGTATTTTAAAAAAAAATGTATTTAGTGTGTTGGACGTTTAGTTGCCTTCAGGGAAAAAGGCAAGGACAGGATATGAATGAATGTAGCGTCACTAAAACCTTGTGGGAGTCGAGTTTCAAACCCTCCTGGACCTGAATAGCAACAGGATACCAAATATATAATTCTATTATTAGAATAGGAATATACTCTGTTATAGGAATATCAGGAATACAAAACAAAAGTTGGAAAACCAACAATGTGCAACACATTTTCCCAGCAATTTAGTCTTCACTGAATAAAATTAAAACTGTAAAATATTTAAAGTTTATTAATTTATTCATGGTGGCTAAAAACCATGTGCATTTTCCTACAATATGTCTTGGCTGCATTTAATATTCAAATACTAAGCAACAAGGATTTTGCCATTTATCTAAGCTGCAATAAGGGCCATCAAAAGTAACTGGTTAATAGGTTATACTTAGACTCAACACGTTATGTGAAGGATGTGCTGCTGTCTGCTCTTGTGAAGCAATGCTTTGACCAGCCTTGTGACATTAATATGCCTACCTTACAGTCATGGGCGCCTTCTGCAATGGGATAGAGTCTGTGCCCCTTGTGTGCAGCTGCTTTGCCACAAAGGCCACAGATTGGTTCCAGATCCTCCAAGCAGAAGAGTGTGAGGTTTTCCCCGTGCTCTTTACAAGTTTTTGGGTCACTCCTGCTCCTGTCGTCTTTGAAGGACTCACAGGCCCTCTCTAGCACAGTGTTTACCACAGTTTGATCCATTGAAGAGCGACGCCAGCACAGGGGGCAGCAGTGCGAGTCCTTGCGGTCTTGTGTGTCCCAGTTGCCTTGCAAACAGGCCTTGCAAAATCTGTGTCTGCAGGTGAGGACCACTGGCTTACACAGAATATGTCCACAAATTGGACAGGAAAGGTCATCCTCAGAACGAGCATGTCTGGTGGCCATTCTTTCCCACAGCGCTCTGATTGTAAAGCAGGCTCTAATGCCCCTCCCACATCAAGCTGCCTCATCTTAACCTCAGAAATAACTGTTAATACTTCAGATCTCAAATACATGTCCAGTGTAATGCTACACGGAGCACTGCCCTTTCTCAAATAAACACCTCGCTAAAGTAAAAACCCTTCTCTTTACATTTAAAGTATTGAATCAACTGATAACCAGAGAAATAAAAAAATATATATAGTCCTGGAATATTTGCCCTCACTATAGTTCTTGAATTGCTTTAATGCTATGTTGACCCTTTTGTTATTTAGAAAGCGGTTAAGTGGTTGTAATGAAAGAAGCAAAACAATCAAATCTAGAGTATGGAGGAGGATATAAATAGCAAAGAGAAGCTGTATCTGGAAGATTTTATTCCTGACCTTTTGAATTTGGGATATTCTACTGAGTTGTGGATGGGGTATTGATTTAAACTACCACAAGTTTAATATGTGACAACCTTAATTAATTAAAAGGCAAAGGACACACAGCAACATAGTCATCCTAAAGTTTAATTTGTTAATCTCAAAAGCATTTAACAGCAGCCTGACCTTCTGTGCCTTGTAACCCAGTATTTGGTTGGCCAAATTAGCTTACTGGAATGCTGCACAAAAATAGGTTGAGCCGATGGTGCGAAAGCCCAGGGAACACACTCTTGCATTAGGAAAACACTATTAAGATGTTTTCAGCCAAACAATTCAGCCTGAGATACCTGACTGAGAATATTTAGTTATGTGTAAATCTAAAAGTAACGCTTTAAAGAAAAAAAGATTCACCTACCTCATGGTTCCTGAAGGCCTCCCTTATGGGAAACACTCTATGGTTCATATGCTGGCCAGATCTGCTGCAAACACAACAGACTGGCTCCAAATCAGCAGCACAGAACAGAAGCATCCTCTCACCGTGTGTCTTGCACGATTTATATGGAAGTCCAAGGTAATCTTTAAAGCAGAGGGGGCAGTCTTTTACACAAAGCTGTGTCCAGAACTGTTCCAAACAAAAATTACAAAAACTACTACCACAGCCAATGCAGCTCAGAACCACAGGAGCCAGGAAGGTTTCTCCACACACCGCGCAGCAAGACTCATCCACAACCCGACAAGCCTCGTCAGCCTCCATCTGTGAAGGTCGGTGCAGCAGTCATGGATCTCTAATAAAGCAGGAAGATCTATTTTCTTTTTAGCTTGTACTTCAGTGTTCAATTTAGTCTTGCTCCAGAGAAGAGGGGGAGAGTGAGTCAACCACTCTGGTTTCACTATAAATTACCATTGGCATGTAAGGAAATATTTTAGCGGCAAATCTACCATCGGCTCAGAACAAGTTGGAAAAATGACAAAGTGACATCTACATTTGTTTGTTTTGATAGAAAATTAAACTTCAAATGAACAATTTTGTAGTTTTAAACTAGCTAAAAACTATTTTTATGACTACACAGTGTATTTTATGGGTTAACTCGGTTCATAATGAAAGCGAGAGGTCACCAAGTCACTAAGCCAGGGATCAGTGGCTCTGTGGGTAGAGTAGTCGTCTTGTGATAGGAAGGTTTTAGATTTGATTCCAGCTTCCTCCTGCCACATGTCGATGTGCCCCTGGGCAAGGCACTTAACCCCAAATTGCCTACCAATCTGTGAATCGGTGTTTAAATGTGTGAGCGTTTGTGCGCGTGAATGGGTGAGTGTGACTCTAGTGTAAAGCATTTTGAGTGGTTAAAATTATTGGAAAAGCGTTATACAAGTTCAGACCATTTACTTCCTCCTTGAATACAAACTGAAAAGTTTCACTTTTTCCATCTATAAACAGTCAGCATGTTCTTTTCCATGTTTATTTTTAGTATTTTAAGTAAAACTCAAAGTTCAGAGTCACAATTTGTGGAATGAATGTGGATAATATTTTAAACATTTTATTTTCTGTTGGATTTGAAATAACCATCAGGGATTCTGCAGCATATTTGGTCTTGTGTATTTAAGGTCTGTTACATTTAATTGTGAGTAATCATTGTAAGAACAAAGTCAAGTTTTCTATATTTTGTGTAGCTTTTTTTTTCCAACAAATGAGGTTAGATCTGAATAATTTTACAAACTCGTAAAGACCAGATTATTTATGTATTAAAACATATAATTGACAGAAAGACGGAATGTTTTATCATACCTGTAAACTGCATGTACTAATGTGCAATAACCAAATAGTTGCCCAAAAAAAGGGCAGGTGCAATTCTTTATGCTGCAAAGTCAGTTCTAGAGCATGACAGCTATTTTTATCTAAAATATAATGCTATGCAATAAAAAATATCCAAAAGCAGTTTTACCTCTAAAATGTGGTTGAAATTTTTAGTTTAATGTGCAATTGTTTTCTGACATTAATGCGATAAAACGGGAGACGAATTACAGGAATTATTTTACTATAGGGAAGTGGCAACCTCGTTTTACTTCTCATAAAGAAGTTTACCGAGTTATTGTAATCACCAGAGAAGTGCAAAATATAACCACAGGAAAAAATATGTAAATCACATGGTCCACTTTATTTTCGAACAGAATGACTGCAGTGAAACATCACAAAAAACAATGGAAGATCATTACATATAAAAAAGTTGTTCAATATATAAGCAAGCAATAAAAGTAAAAGTTCTGCAATGTAAAAACGTCTAATGTGTAGCAACACACAGAGTATGCCAGTTCCCAGTCATGAACCGAGTTAAACCTCACCTGATCTGAGCCAATGATCAACATGTGATATTCCCGTTTCTGGCGGACATGATTAAGGCAACTTGAACACATGCTTAGTAGTACTTCTGCACAATAGGATACAAACACGACTAACACGCAGATTTAATGACAAGCTATTTGTTATATGTCGTTATGGAGGTTTAGTTTGGACTTTACATGGTGAGATTTATGCATTTCCAGTTTTTCTAATGTTACACATAAAGATAAGGAATGCCAAAAAAACACAGCTGATCTGACGGTGCATATCCAGTGCTTCTTCAACAAATAATTTTATATACGTTTTGGCTTTAATAATTATTATTTCTTTCAGTATATTATATCTGTATTACATGTACTCTGTCTTCAATAATCATAAATTACACGTCACATTAGCTTCCTGTCATGGTGATCGGATGCACGTGCAGAGCGCTGGTGTCGGACCTCCAGGTGTTTGCTTTGCACTCGGTCAAAATGCTGCAGCAGCTCCATGTAATCCACCTGAGTGTGAGAGGAGCGCTTGCAGGCTGCTTGTTTTTTAGAGTCCATGTACTTGGATTCGTCCACAGTTCTCATAAGCTCTGGATTGGGCACACACCTCAGGCGGTGCGAGAGCAGCTGGAAAGCCTGGCTCTGAGGCAGCAGCATCAGCAGTCCATACAACGCCTTAATCAGGTATGGGTTGTTCTCCACATCTAGGAGCTGCAGACGCAGGTAGGTAAAGATTGGGCTTTCTATGAGCTGCACCAGCTTGTCGACCTCCATCAGGAAGTCTACAGTCACTTCAAGATTGCCAAACTTCTGGATGAGATCATACGCGTGCTTGTAGTTCTGTGTGAGGAAACAAAGGGACACAGTGGCCACAGGGTTGTGGCACCAGGACCGATACAGGCAGCAGAACAAAGCACAGCTTTCCTGAGTGTGCAGGTCTTTTAGCTGGTTGCGGAGCTGGAAGAGCTCAGCAGAGGTGAGCAGGATGGTGTTGAGGGTCTGAATCATGGTAGAGGCGAATTTAAGGTCCTCCTCCTTCAGCAAGATGTCAGCCATAGAGTGGAAGATGTTCTCCGCATGAAGCAATAAGCAAAGCTGCCTGATGATGAAAGCTCCTCTGTTCTCCAGAAGCTTCCTGTCCAGACTGAAACGCTTCAGCAAATTGATCATGAACTTATAAAAGTAAGAGTTCATACTGGGAGTAGACGGGGAGGAGTCCAAGGCTTTGGAGGCTGTGGTGGGCTGCTGTCCGGGTTTGGGCCCGTCTGGCACCTTGAGCACCAGTTTGTTGTCAGCGATATCGCAAGAGGAGGCCTGGTCCGTTTGGCCGGCAGGAGAGGATGCTATCTCAGCCAACACCTCCAGATCCTTCAGGATGACTTCATCAGACTCATCAGACAGCGTTTTAAGCAGAATGGGGAACAGGTTGTCCGTGTGGCGAAACATTTTGCGTGGTGTCTTAATGTACAGGTGATAAAGCCATTTGAGGACAGCTATGCGGGTCATCATGCCAGTGGAGGAGTCATGGAGGTGGCGGTTCAACACCTGAACAATCCCGTCGAGGTCCAGAGTTACGTGAGGTCGGTCAGAACTTGCTGGAGTAAAGAAACTGATATTGCTCAAACCGACGGATTCTTGGGATGCGTTCAACATGTCATTACCGTCTCCTTCCATTTTGGGCTGGCCTTCTCCAGCAGAGGGCGATCCCATGCTCCTGCCTCTTTCTTCTTCTGTGTCTTCATCATCTTCCGGAGTCACCAGTTTCATCAGACTGTTATTACAGGCACTGGCCACTTCTTTGGTATTTTTCTTCCTGTCATCATAGGAAAGGCATGGAAGCACTGCAGTGAGAATCCCAGAAGAATAAGGGAGCACCACTCTGCCTGCGAGCTGGATGAACTCCCTCATCCAGGTCATAGCTGTCAGCTGGATCAGATCATTCGTGAGTTTGGCTTCATCGGCAACCTGACAGTGAATGACAAGAATGTTGGCCATCTCGGCAAATTTCACACTTGAGGGAGTCTTCTTAATCTCCTTCAGAAACTCCCCAAGCACCACCTCACACGTCCTGCGGATCTCCTTGCTGTTGTCACCCAGGATCTGAAAGAGTCCGTCTAGGATCTCGGGGAGATAGTCTAACAGGTGGATGTCTGGCACTGACTCCAGGACATGGATCCAAGAAATTATGAACTGCCTGGCATACTGATTATTCGAGTAGATCCTCTCCCTCAGCAGGGGGACAAATGACACCAGGTCAAAAGTGTTGCTCTCTGTAACTATGTCTTTCAATAACCTGTCCAGGAGTTCAGATCCACTTTTCACATTAGGGTCTGGATCTGCTGAAAGCTTGCTGAGACCATCAAAGAGCAGATTGAAGTGAGGCAGCACTGCCCCTCTGGCCACCTTCACTATGTTATACAGAGCCTCACAGGCATAATAGCGCAAGCGGCTGTCTGAGTCATTGAAACACGTGAGTACAGGCTCAATGAGCTCCTTCAGATACAGACCCGAGTCCTTCCCCAGGGCGATGGAGCAAGCTGCCAGTCCGATCAGACCCCCCTTGCGACTGTGGGGGTGTTGAGAGAGAGCAAACTCCGATGCCAGGATCTGGATCACATGTCTGATTTGAGTTGAGTTGTTCTGGGCCACGAATTCTCGCACCAGCTTCTCTATTTCCAGAGCCGCGACTTTCCTTTTCTCATACAGCTTATCATTGAGAGCCCTCACAATGTTGGGCGTCAGGGGCGAAAAGTCTTTCTCCGTGTT
The DNA here is from genome assembly GCF_001443285.1 of Poecilia latipinna. Taxonomy (NCBI): domain Eukaryota; kingdom Metazoa; phylum Chordata; class Actinopteri; order Cyprinodontiformes; family Poeciliidae; genus Poecilia; species Poecilia latipinna. The sequence goes on from NW_015112816.1 coordinate 303,507, forward strand.
CATGCTGGCGGCTGCACTCCCGAATCCCCGTCTGCTGAAGTAGGCGAGAAAGCGGCTCGCATTTAGATTAAACTATATCAGAAAGAAAAAAATCCTACCCTCAGAGGTTTCATTCGTATCAAGGAAGCGTTTTAACCCAAAGCAGCTGACCAGTTACATCCGCCGGAAATGCGTCACTGTTGCAACTTTTATTTGGGTCCCGCTTTGTGCGCAGCGGTAAATCTTATTAGCTCCATTGGCTACGTGCGCCGCAAATAATTGTTTTATTAATATTGCACGTTTTCCAGTTGAAACGTGAACATTAGGTTTTTTTTTTTGTTTGTTTGTTTTTTAAAAAAAATATTGCTAGAAAACCTTTCTACTTCTGCAGTCTGTCATGGCGAGCCGCGTCTCCATTCACTCCCAGCTCTCCTCCATCATGGAGACGATGGCCAAGTCTGCGTTCAGCCAGGTCTGCAAGCTGGTGGACCAGGACTCAGCCGAGCTGCGGTCGGAGCTGTCCCGGCTTCTGTTTGCCAATTCAGCCCTGACAGAGAAAGTGAACAGTCTGGAGTGTGAACTAACAAGTGTGGTCAGAGACACGCCCAAGAAAAGTAGAAGTTATTGCAGCGTAGGTGTGCAAACTGCCTGCAGCAGAGACGAGAAGCATCATGATGGTATCTGAGTATCGCAAACTAAAACAGCAGGTCATTGTGAGCAAACGTGATCCGCATTGATTTACCCAACTTGCCTTTGTTTCTTTTCTATTTCCCAGTGACCTGCCCTCCCACTATAGAGGGGATCTTTGGAAAAGACTGGTGCATAAATCTGTGGAAGGACAGAGATCCATGCAGTCCCCAGAGATGCACAGACTCACCAGGGTCTCCTGATGATGAGGTGAGAAGCGGTTACTCCAGGGCATTCTGTGTGTTATTATGGACACAGAAGTGCTTACAAATCAATATTACAGCATAATAATTAACAGTTTCCCATGATCATTAGGGCACACTGCCCTGCATGTCTGAGGTGTTTCTTTGCTTCAGCCCACCTGATTTTAATTGAAGGCTGATTAAAAGGCACTATGTCATGTTGTATTTAAAAATATGCAAATAAGCGTGAAATATCACTTACAAGATTGGGTATTTATATGTTTGTTTTGCTTATAAGTGCCTAAAAGCCTACAATAAAACACAAGAGTAAGTTTTTAAAGTATAGTTTCCAAAGCAGCCAACAACTCATACAGTTGGTTATCCACAATTTTTGAAAATGTGTTTTAAAATGCCTTTCATACATTACTTGAACTGGTCTTATTTTAGAGATTTTTTTTCTAATGTAATTTATGTCCCTCAATTTACATTAACCTGTGAAAGGTTGTGGCCAAAATGATGTTTTAACCCATTTTTTTCAAGATATGTCATAAAATGTTCAACAAGTAGGCCTGTATGAATTCTGTACTATTTCAAAGATTAAAATATTAAATTGTAATAGTCCATCCATTTAGCCGATGGGCATCATTTGTTACTGCAGATTATCTTAACCAATAAAAACAGTGAAAGATTACATTGTGCATTAAAATAAAAATTAATTCTGCTTATATTAACATTTAACACAAATATTAGAAATGTTGAATAAAAAATTCCAATCTTTTGATGGTAACTGGAGCTTAAATGGGTTTGATAGACTATCCAGCCATTTTTTTTTTTTTTGAAACGTAGGTAGAGGCAATAATATCTTGAAGGCTATTTGTTCAATTAAAAAAAAAATTACTCATCTTCAGTTGAATATGTTGGCTGTTTTCTGTAAAAGGATCAAGAGAATTAGTAATGTCAATAAAACTCTTTTTGTAAAGTATGGTGAACTGATCAGTTTTTACTTCATTGACATGTTTTACTGTAAGTTTACTTTTTCTGCATTTTGCTAGGTTTATGTCTTTATTTTGTATGACTCTTGATCAAATAACTAATTCGACTCTAATAACTGAAGTTAAACAACCTTTCCATTTCAAATTACAGCTGGTAATCCACAATTTTTGAAAATGTGGTCCTTTGAACTTGAGATTAAAACAAGACTTTGTGTTTAACAGCCTACAGCAGCTCAATCGGACCAAGTCACACTTGCCGAGATCAAAAAAGAGGAGATGATGCCAAATGCTGCCACTAACTCAGATGAAAAAGCAATTTCCAATGAAGGTAAGAAATATGTGAAGAATTGGAACGGAATGGGTAAATAGAGCAATGTTTTTCCTCCTTTCTGAGTTTAAATTGCTGCCTTTGTACATCAGCACAGGAAGAAAGCATGGCTGAGGAATCGGACCAGAAGTCAGTGGATTACTCTGTCGATGGCAGTACTTGCAGCTTGCCACTTGTCGGACAGGAGGATTCGTTATTAGAAAGTACCGAAGAAGCACTTGTGCAGTTTATCAGTATCAATGATACAACAGAAGAGGACTTTAGCGCCCATATCGTACCAATTGAAGTGGAGGACGACGATGATGAAGATGAGGAGGAGGAGGAGGATGATGATGTTCAGTTTGTCCAAGCAAGTCACAATGAAGCAGAATCGAGCCCTGCAGTCGGGCCCAGTCACGACAAACAGCAGACATTACCGACAAACAGCACTGACAGCCGTTTCCCTAATGTTAAAGACTTCCCCAACAACTTGAATGTGGTCAGTGTGAAAACGACCAGAGCTCCAAAAAGCAACACGTTCACATGTCATGTATGTAGCAGGACGTTCTTTCACAAGGGCACACTGACACACCACATGAAGTCACATAAGACAAACTTCTGCAGCATCTGCAAGCAACATTTCCCTCAAAAAAAGCTGAACTCACACAGATGTGTGCCGCCTATTTCACATCAGAGAAGTAGCAAGTCGTGCGAGTTGTGCGGCAAGATCTTTGCCAACCAATCAGCTCTGAGGATTCACTATGTTGTCCATACAGGTGAGAAACCCTACAGGTGCAGCCTGTGCGGCAAAAGGTTTACTCAGAAAGGCAATTTAAAATGTCATCTACGCATCCATACTGGCGAGAGACCTTTCCTGTGTGTTAAGTGTGGAAAGACCTTCACGCAGAAGGTGAACCTCAGTCATCATCTAATGGCACACATAAATCGTGAGGTTGTTGGAGGAGGGTCAGTGAGTCAGAAACAGCCTAAACCTAGCAACATGTAGCAGCGGAAACTAGGGGTGCACTGATAAGTTGATCGGACGATACATTTGCTCCGATTTCCTCAATTTTGGGAGATTGGTGATCATCCGATACTTACATGTGAAGCCGATCTTATCTACTCATCTACCTCGGCAAGGGTCCAAAAATCAACCACTGTCCTCTTTTGCTCTTCGTTGAGACGTTTAACTGATAGGCCGGTCCATCAGGTCATGTCTGAACATTTACAGTTAACAGTAGTCACCTCACTGTTGCCAAATCAAAAGAAAATCCGTATCGGCATGTCAGGTTTTTTTAAAGATCAGTAATCGACGATCGGCCAGAAAATTGCAATCTGTGCACCCTTAACAGAAACTTGTCACTACCTGGTTATAATGTCTTATAAGCTACATTAGTGAAATGCATCATGTGACTTTTTACACTAGTTTAAATGTTAATGTCTTGATGGTAATGTTTTGTCTTTAGTATTGTGGTTGGAGTGTTGAAAACAAATGTTTTTGTAATTTATTTGACATTTTTCATGTTTTTTTTCTCTATTAAAACAAAGTCATATGTACAAATGTGTTCATTTGTTTTATTTCATAAACCTCAATGTCAGTTATATGCTAGTAAAATCGATGCTGCTAGAGCCATCTCTGGAACAGAATCAGCTCAGGCAAGCCTTACATTCAAAGAAAGCAATTTCTATTAGGCATAAGAATGAAATAAGACTACATGAAATCAGATTTACAGAATGTTGACAATTTCTCTTCAATTCATAAATCACGGTGGAACCATAAAAAGTAACTTTTCAAACACAATATCAATAACAGCCTGCGGAGCTTATTTAAATATATGACCAAGAGATAAACAATTGAATTTTAGTTATATTTCAGGAAAAATGACTTCGGTTTCATTTCAGTGCCAAAGAATTAAAAATGGCGTCGAACAAATAAAAAGCTGGTCAAAGGAACAAGCTTGTTTCACCTTTTTGTTCCAAGGAGGTAGTTTTAAAGGTCGGCCAGGACCATTTCCCCAGAGTCAGTAATTTGGTATTTCTTGGGACAGTCCTTCTGTGGCCTGATATATTAGGAACAAACACATGCAACAATGCAATGAAGGCAAGATCTTTTCATTTCTTGCTGACTGATGAGTCAAACTCAGACCTGTGAGAATAAATAATCTATTATAATGGACCTATAAGCTCAACTATTATTTAACCACTGCTACGTTAGTCTCTCCACTCTAGCTAAAAAATATGACAAACAGTAGCACAGGTAACAATAGATAACACAATCCGCCTCTCTTTACTCCAAATCAGTATTTTTCCTCCATGTTGGATGTTAGTAAAGATATACTGCCGCATGTTGAGTCACTCTGAGCAGTGCTGAGAGGACCTGTGTCAAATACCTCTGGTTTGACCATCCAGTTGAAACACTGATGGTGATTTAAACCATATTTATACGCGTAGCATTTGCCACATCCCACGCAGCTATAAGGCTTTTCACCCGTGTGCGTTCGAAGGTGTATGTTTAAGGAGCTTTTCTGGGAGAAACTTTTGCCACAGTCTGGACAACTGTAAGGCTTTTCACCAGAGTGCACTCGCTGGTGCAGCTTCAGGTACGTTTTCTGAGCAAACCGTTTTCCGCACACAGAGCAGCTGAAAGGCTTTTCGCCCGAGTGCCGTCTGATGTGCACTTTTAAGCTGCTTAAATAGTTAAAGATTTTTCCACAGAATAAACAGTCAAAGCGCTTTGGTGCCTTAACAAGTTTGGGCTGAAAGGGGAGTTCTTTGGTTGTGTTTGTTTGGAGACAGTTCGTGTAATCTGAGGGTTCCACCGAGGCTGGAGGAGGATTTGTGTTTTCCACAAGACTGCCCAACGCTGCGTCCTCTATTAATCTGTCCGCGATGGTCGGCTGTGCCCGCTGTAGCATTTGTCCGTCCGACATCATGGGGAAATTATTCATCTCCCCTGAGTGAAGCTGCAGTTCATCGACGGATCTGTGAAGCATGCTGTCATCTTCAAACATCCCAACAACTGTAGAATGAAAATGCATCCAGTTAAATTGTAGGCAGTTAATCTGTTTTGTTTGATTTCTCTCCGCTCTTACTTTTCCTGGTGTCAGCACGACTCATCTGTTGACCAATAGGGTGATCGTCATACATCTCTTCTTTGACAAAAATAAGATCCGGTTCTCTCCCCATCATGTCAGCTGCCTACCAACAGCATACAAGAAGCAGCTAAAAATACATCCCTCATTATTCAGTCCATCATATGACTGAATTGCAAAAATAAGACACACAGCTGACCTCTGCTCCTATGTTTGTCATAGCAGCCTCCATTGGCAGTCTTCTCTGAGGGTGAAGCTTCTCTTCTCTCCACAGATCCATGCACCAATCCTTCCCAAATACTCCTTCGATGGCTGGAGAAGACTGGTGCTGATCTAGAAGGAAAAAAAAATAGAGCTCATACTGAAATTTGATGCAGATTGTCACCTTTCTATACATGCAGTTATACAAAGACAGGCAGAGAGCAAACAATAACTCCAAGTAACAATAATATTAACCAGAATACAAGCCTATAGGGTGCACTATGCAGCAAAAAAAAAAAAAAAAAAAAGAGGGGGGGGGGATAAAACCCTGAGTGTCAGGCTTGATTCAAGCTTCTGACCTGAAAGTTGTCTGACGCTGGTGTTGACATGTGCAGGGTAGGCATGTCCCTCTCTGGCTGCTCTCAGCTGGACCTCCAGAGAGTAGCACCTCTTCTTCAGCGCCTCGTTCTCCGTCTTATGCAGAGATATCTCAGTGTGAAGGACGGAGGAGCATTCGTCAGCCAGGCTGCTGATCTCAGCCAAAGCCGCCTTTGTTAGCCTGTCCAGGATGACGGCCAGCTGTGTCCGAAAACTCCTGTTAGCGCTGTCGCACATCATCTCGCCAAAGTAGCTGAGTATTTCTAATTTCGGCAAGATTACCCCCACGAAGTAGCGTTGCTCCTATAATCAAATATGTGATACAGCTGTACCGCAAAGGATTATGGGAAATCTATAGGCGAAAGCACCACAATGTATACTGTATGTTAAGGCAACAGCGTGTGTTCCTTGCCTAAACTCTATTTATAGGGCTTTTGCTGAAAATATATGGATAGAAAATGTCATAGGACAGAGAAGACAAGTATTGTAAAACATCTCTCAAAACATAATTGAATAAAAAAAAACTTTAATGTATGATTAATTCATAAAAAATATATTTGTTCTGTAAAGGTCGCGGTTGCAAAATCAGCACATATTACATTATTTGTCGTTATCTTTCAAATACAGTCGGAACTTCTCCTGTTTCACACCTTCACACGTTTTTTTCAATTACTTATTTACCTACGCACAATAAAAGCTATATAAAGCTTCTTTATTAATAAAATTTAAACATATATAATCAGTGTTGAGCTATTGCAAAAATATTTCTAAAAGAAGAGGGGGGAATAATATAAAATGTATGATATATGTTACTAGATCTTTACTCAGACTTAAAACTAGACATTATTTGAAGTTGTTGCCATCTAGTGGTGATTATTTGTAATAGCCAAATGAGTGATTTTCAGATGTGCAAGTATACAGTGACTGTCCAACCATGTTTTTGAGATACAAAAAAAAGGCAATGAATGATCATTTAAAAACGTTTTCCACCTTTAGTGTGACATATTAAGTTCAACCGAAAAGCAAACTAAAAGCTTGAAATGCTGTTTGTATTAAATCTAAGTTATGTATGACTTTCCTTTTTTTTAAGCTGAATAACAAAAATAAAACAACTCATTTATGTTCTAATTTATTGAGGTGCATCTGTACAGAGTGCACAATGACCCACAGGGATGATAGGCTAATAATAAACTCACCTTTTATGAGGTAATGCTTGATCTATTTAATCTATTATAGCACACTAAAACTATGAAATAAAATGTATGATAAATATTAAGTAAACAAAATTCCCTAAGCCTTCAAACCTTTAATGTGTTTTCAGCCAAACAAATTTTAATGATCTGTTGATAACCATTAATGCTACTGTCCATCTGCTAGTTCAGCTGCTTTAATAGCGACTTAATAGTACCTGGAGTGTTTTCTATATATCTGAAGCACTTTCTCCTATGCTAGTTGATTTCACAATGTATCAGATGAATGCATTTGTAAGTTCTCAGGAGGAACTGGCTTTTACCAGACTATTAAAAAAATATATTTGCTTGTTGAAACATCAGTTTCTGATATCTGCACAGAAAACCTTTCAGTGATGTGTTCAAAATATGCACTGTTAGACACACATTCATATCTTAAGCAAAGTAAACTTTATTTTCCAGTAGCTGTTTAAATCAGAATGAAGAAAAGAAATAAATGTTAGCCATTGTCATTTTATGTGGTTCCGTGTATAATTGTTTCACTAAACGACTCGCCTCCATAGACGTTTAGGCTAGGATCTAGATGCAGAGTCAGATGTTTCTTCAGATTACACTTCTTTGTGAAACCCTTGCCACAGCTGACACAAACAAAGGGTTTTTCACCTGTGTGTGTGCGCTGATGCATATCCAGGGTGCACTTCTGAATAAAACCCTTTCCACAAATAGTGCATCGATAGGGCTTTTCCCCGGTGTGTGTGCGCTGGTGTGTGTACAGGTGGCCTTTCTGGGCATATCGCTTTCCGCACAGCGTGCACCGGAATGGCTTCTCGCCTGTGTGACTTCGCTGGTGAATTTCAAGCTGGCTGAAGCATCTGAAACCCTTGCCACACTGCATGCAGCCAAACCTCTTTGCAGATGAGTTCCTAAAAGTGTGTAGCTTCACATTCCTGGATGCGCTGACGTTTTGGGAGGCAACATTTTGAACCACTTGTTTCCCTTCCTGCAGTGTAGCGTGAGCCGGTGTTAGTTGTGGATTCCACTGCATCTCCAGTCTCCTGGAGTCAGCACGAGGCAGCTGGCTGCTTGAACCTATAAAGCTATTAGTGAAGAGAGGTTGCTGGTGTTCTGCACTTGGTTTAGGATGCTGCATCACATTTGGAGCCTTTTGGGTATCCATGACCACATCCTTTCCTGTTGACAGCAGATGGAAAATGTAAATACTCCCAATAACCAACATAATGTAGCAAAGGCCAAACAAAAACAATCTAAAAACTCACTTGCTTCATTTGTTCCGTCTTCTTCAGTGTTTCTGTTATCCACATCTGATGGTTCTTCTTTTACCACTATCAGTTCAGACAAGTCATTTGGTGGGTTTGCAACCTAAATTTCACAAATGTAAAAAATAATTAAACTGGACTACATATTTACATAGTGGCTTTTGAAATCGTACACAATTCTGCTAAAATACCAGGTTTTTATGAGGGGAAAAAAATAAACAGACCCTAGGTCATTTGAAAACTCCTTCCACATATGTTGTGATGTTTATCCTGTGCAGCTTAACTGAAAACCAAACAAACCAGCGATAGTTGTGGACTTTGGCTCGGCCATTACCCTCGATTATGATGCAACCTCCACCCCATTTCACTGGGGTTATACACAGTGAAATGGGATGAAATGGTAAAACCAAAGTGATCCTGAAAGGTTTTGGTAAAATATCACCAAGTTTGGATAAGCCATTTAGAATAAATATCCAGTCTTTGTAAAGTCCCCATGCTCCAATTTTTTTTCTCCATTTAAAGGAGACTGCCTTCCATTTCTTATGGTGTAGCGTATAATATAATGCCATGGATATGTTGAATATTTCTCCTCATCAATAACTTAGTACCATGAGATTCTTTTGATTATTAGTAATTTCTTTGCAAATTGTGGCTTTAGCTAAAGCAGTGGTAACGAAAGTCAATCCTCAAGGCCTAGTAATCCATGATTTATGTTATGTCCCAGCTTTACTCAGAACTAGGAAATTCTGACTGGGAGGTCGAAAAAAAATTAACTGGAACACCCTCTGAAGTCAGATTTCAATGATGTTCATCAGAGGTACTGCGAACTATGTCTATGGGCGTCGCCATGTTGAATTTCAGTATCTAATACATTTATTTTTCAGCTGAAAACGTACAGGACAATTGTCAGAGTATATGTGGAAGAAGTTTTGAAATGATTGCATAAAGTCAAACAGGTTTAAAATAGACTGTATTTGTTTCAGCTTGGGTACTTACTTCAGGTGAAGTATGCTCGTCACTTTGGTCCAAACTGTCCATCTCTGTTGAGGATCGTATGTTTCCCCACGTGGTTCCACCACTATGCAGTGCACTTAAATACAAAATATTAGAGGTCAAAGAAAACAGTCAAGATAAACAGCTTTGGGTAGAATTGAACACTATACATACTTTGAATTGTCTGAAGCCAAAGGAGCTTTATTTTCTGAAGACTCCCTCATCTCTGAGCATGCTACTGCTGCTGTGCCCTGCCTGCGCTCCTGAGCCATGAACAGTAACTTCTCCATCAGCTGTAGCTTCTCTGTGAGAGAAGCGATTTCATTTCGCCCTCTTGTTATTTCTATTTTCAGCATCTTGGACTCGATCTCCACCAGTTTGCTTATTTCCATCACAGCTGTTTTGGATAGCGCATCCATGATGGAGACGAGCTGCGTCTGGAAGGAGAAGGCTGTGGACATGTTTCTCGTTGGTCTCCCGTGACAAGCAAAATTCACGCAGGCGAGTTGCCACAGTCAGGATTCCTTCGTGATGACTACAACAACATGTAGTTGCACTGTTTGGTGCGAGAAGAACAGTACAGGCATGCATAAGGGTAAAACTCAAGTTGTTCAAATGCAAACTTTGACTCCATCTAGCGGTGAGGCGGAAGCATAGCAATTATACAAAAATACTGTAATATTGAGTTAAAATATTGACATGTGTTGTTTAGTTTATCAAAGCGTTAGTTAATATTGATGAATGTCAGCTAAATGTCAACTTTGCATTCTAATTGGAGCATTTTGGACGCTACTTTTTCGGGAACTTCAGCGACCAGAAAGCAGTGCGGTGTTGCAAGATGTGTGATTGGCTGATGAAACGTCAGTTCAGGAAGTAGTGCATGGAATTAAACTTACTCATTTGCCGACTGAAAATCCACATGACCATCTGCTGTTTCGAATTTTCTCTGCAAGGTATTAACAGTAATTTGTTTCTATATTTAAAAAATTGCATTTTAGGTTTGCAGTTGTTTCTACATACTAAGAAAAGCGCTTGTATTAACGTACTGACTAGTGGTTCTCCTGTACTTGAAGTAGGGTACAAGTAAATTCCCACGTAGCCTGACATGTTTAGTAAACCACATTTGATAAAAGTTTTTATCATAAAATATTTGTTAAATGTTTACAAAAGCTTTGCTACGTGCATTTTTCACACAGTTGCAAAACTGTTTTGTAGCTGACTTCCTTTAATGTTGCAACCTTTCTCTCTTCTTGCAGTGCTGTGATGGCTGGAAGAAGAGTTGTGGTCTTTCCTTCCTCAGCAGAGCTGGGTCCAGTCTTGGCCCATCTGGTGACCACTCGGGCCGAGAAGGCCATAGCCTCTCATGGCAGGTTCACCCTGGGCCTCTCAGGAGGAAGCCTTGTGTCCATGCTCAGCAAAGAGCTGCTTGCTCTGCCCCAGCCAGATTGCAGCAAGTGGGTGATTGGCTTCTGTGATGAGCGCCTGGTTTCTTTCGATGATCCAGAAAGCACATTTGGGCTTTACCAGGTCAAATTTCCTGCTACTTAGTTAAATATATGGCTCTTAAAGTATTTTGCACCAAATGGCGTTTAAATTAAATGGCAGACTTCTCTTCTGTTTTAGAATCAGTTGTTTCCCAAGATCAACATCCCTGAGAGTGGAATCTTAACAATAGACTCCTCTCTGCCAGTGGCAGAGTGTGCAGAGGATTACGCCTGTAAACTGAAACAGGTCCAAATTAATCCCAAGCTTTTATGTTTTTTACTACCTGGTTGGTTCTTTGAATGTAATTGAATTCTTAAATTCAAAATAACAGGTGTTCCCAGGTGAAGAGTTTCCTGTGTTTGACCTGTTGCTGCTGGGCATGGGACCAGACGGACACACATGTTCTCTTTTTCCAGGTCATCCCCTTCTGGAGGTAATTGCAATTTGTAACAGAAGTCTGTATAGTGTTTAAGACTTAACCACTTCTGTGAACTTTCAATGAGTCGGGCTGTCTTATATTTCTCCATAAGAGTTTAACGTTGCCTACGTTTGTGTTTATTTTTACTTGAGTAATTCCCTGTCACATCTGATACAGTAGAAATAAAATAGATGTTTCAAGAAAAGTAGAGTGTGAATAGAACATGATGCGTCTCTCATGTCCTGTCTTGGTCTCATGAAAGACAGAGTCCTTTGAGCTGAAGTTTAATTAGTGATGGTTTAGACCATTTACGCTATACTTTATGTATGGTTTAAACATACGTTCAAAGTGTTTGTCACTCATCAGCATCTTCTGCACAGATGTGCTGTTGATGCTAAATGTAGAACTTGTCCCATACATTTCCCCCACACATAATAATTAAATGTTTTGCCACAAGCAGCTAAAGACTGCTGTTCCCATCGTCCAGCTGATGTCAGGGTTAGAGCTGAATTTGAGCAATTATACTTTTTAACTCAACCTACTCTCATAAAAACCATCCCCAACCCTCTCAGCTTTCAACTACTAATTAGGGCAGCTCATCCATCATGAGCTGACATCATCAAGCTGACTGATGAAAGTTAGCTTACTTTGGCAAAAAGGTAAAATGTTTTACATGAAATTACTTATTCAGTAAGACTGGAAGCAGTGCATCAATAACTGAATAATCTCCACTGATTTTAATGTATGTTGCTTGTGAAATGTGAAGCATAAAAAGTTATGTCTTGGCCTTTGTCTGTATCTCACACGCAGGAAACAAAGAAAATTGTGGCTCCTATCAGTGATTCTCCCAAACCGCCTCCACAACGCGTCACTATGACTTTCCCAGTGGTGAACGCTGCACGATGTGTGGCCTTTGTCTCAACAGGTGGAAGCAAAGCCACTGTTTTGAAGGTGATGGTTGGAAAAATATGATTTATATACAACCTTTCATTTTTTTTATATGATATATAATGTCCCTACTTATTATCAGATGCAATGTAGATTTAACACGTGTGTAAATTTTGCACTCGGAAAGCATGTCTGTGTATAAATCCTTCTATTTTCACAGTCACAATAAACATACTATTTGTAGAAAAATCAATTAAATTAACCAAAACCTTTTGGGTTTTTCATATACAAATGACTGAAAAACAATGTAGTAATAAAAGCATCAACCATTTTGACACACTGCAAAAAACAGAGCAGCTTAATCTGCTTATTTGTGCAATTTTGTCGGATTTGCAACTTTTTTTTTTTTTTTTTTTTTTGGGGGGTTTTGGGGGGGGGAAAAGCTTCGCCGTATCCAGCTGCACGTGTTGCACCAACCAGCGGTGAATTGTTTTGGCTAATTGATGACCCTGCAGCTGCCGCCTTGACTATCCAGGTTGAAAGGCCAGGTGCAGGAGCCAAACTTTAAAACTCTCAGTCTGATGATGAATCAGCACATCAACAGGAAATACAAAATGGTACATTCCTGCATTAGTAAAATTGTGCTTAAGAATACATATGAATAACATACCTTAACACTTTCTGGATAATTACATTTGTGTTTTGCTCCTGTATGAATGTAATGTGTATTGGGACATTTGTTGGATGTCTTAATTTTACTGAAGAACAAAATAATTACTGTACATCTACATTAGTGTTATTCTTTTAATGCATTACCACTTTGTTTAGTTAAGACTTGTAAGTTATAAACATACCCCAGTGTGATTAAAGTCTCAGTGTACCTATAGAAATGTTTCCTTGATGTAATTTTTTTTTTGAGATTATGTTTTCCTCTTTATTTGAACATGACCGCAAAAAACAAAAAAAAAACACAAAAAAAACACATTTTTATTCTGGTTTCCTTTGAAGGAGCGAATTAAGTTGATCTTGTGGTTTGACTGCCTGGAAATGTTTTTTACGTTTCTGAAATATGAAATAAAGGACACGTTTCATTGGGGAAAAAAAAGGGGGGTGGGGATCACATTTTGTGTCTGGTTGCAGTTTCCCCTTTAAGACGGAGGCTACATCCTACCCCTTTAAGGCTCAACTTCGCACTTCAACAGTAGGACACTCTGCACAGACTGTGCTTGTTTTGTGATGGGTGCGAAACGCAAAGCTACTATTCATTTTAATTTAAAACGAGTGCAATAGGACAATAACATCACATAAAACATAGATAGTCGTCGCAATGCACGGGCTCGCCGTCCCCCCCGCCGTGCTGCTCCTGCTGCTCCTCTCCTGCTGCTCCACTGTCCGGGGGTACTTCGCGGAGGAGCGCTGGAGCCCCGAGTCTCCGCTTCTGGCTCCCCGGGTTCTTCTCGCCCTCATCTGCAGGAACTCCGAACACTCTTTGCCGTACTTTCTGGGAACTATAGAGCGTCTCAAGTATCCTAAGGACCGTATGGCTCTATGGTAAGTTGGTGTAGGTAAGATTTTCCTGTAATAAAGACAAATGGCTGCACATTTGGGGAATGTTTCTTTTTAAATAAGACAATATACAGTGTTACGGAGTGGGAGGGTGGGGGGGGGAGGATAAAAGCGGTGGACATGCATTAGGAGGGATTTTGGACGCGTTACCAAATTATTTCACGCTGTTAACGTGTCGGGGTTTCACATTTGAATTTCATCGTGCACTATACAATAGATTAAATGCTCAGTCTGGCTTTGAAAACTCATAAGCTGAGTAAACATGGACACAGTTGATCAAGTTTTATGTGCAAAACTTAGTTCTGTAAACGTGGAGGGGAGGGGACGAGACTTGGCCACGAGGGGAGCTGTGTGATCCAGTATTGAAAATAAAATTTTAATTCAGCCATCCACTTCCATATCTCTCCATGTCTGAAACCAAACCTGATGGAGAAAATTCTTAGCCTTACATTAAATTAAAATATACATAAAACTATGCGATCAGTTAGCACATTGTAACAGTTTACCATTAAAATATTGAAACAATGTTACTGGACAGTGTGAATATGAGCTAGATTAGCAAGTGTAAGAATAAATATTTAGCTGTGTCAAATCATTTTGTAACCTTACCCAACGGTGAAATTATTCTGTTACATTAAATGTGATTTTGGGGCAATTTTAAAGCATCTGCTAATCTGCACCGCCTCGGTTATTTGGGGCGAGCACATATTCCAAAGCATATTTAGATTGTGCAAAGTCATAGTTAGGGTAATTTAGACATCTGTCTGCCAGCATTGGTGGAAATAAGGGAGGGGTTTCTCACATAAAAAGCAAGCAAATGACATTCTCCAACAGCCCACCCAGACTTAGGTGCTCATCTTTTTCTTCATCATCTCTTTGCAGCATATCCTCAGGACTCAAGTGGTGCGCTCATTTCTCGCAATCTACATGTTTTCATCTTTATTTTTTTTTTATTTTTTTTTTTTACAGTTAACACGTGTTACGTTTGTTGAAGATGGTTTGGTAGATGTTTAACTCTGCTGTAAATAGTTTTTGACGTTTTAGTTTTACAGGCTCCTCCTCAGTCACAAACGGTTTGAGATGCTGTAAGCACTTCTTGTTCTTGGCACTTTGCTCTTGTTCTTTGCGTGTGCGCTCACAGCTGTTTGTAATGGTGCCGAAAACCTCTGAATCATAACCCACCAAACTGTCATTTAAATCCTTGGTGCATGCAATTAGTGCTGCAGAGTGACAACACAGTAAAAATAAACCAGATATAAGAGGTGCAACTTGTGTGAATATGTTTTTAGAGTGCAGTGGCTTTATAGATAATTAGTATCTACTTTTTTCTGAAGTGGTTTAATCTGTTTATGAACAGGAAACAGTTCAGATTCAAGTATGAGTTATGTAAAGGTTGAACGGCCCAAATAAATTTAGGAAGATGATTCAGGTTTCTCAGATTCACAAGAAATCTTTCCGGAACATCAACTATGACTTTCATTCAAAGAAATATCAAAAGAAGAAGACGACAAAAAGAAATCTGGCTGTCAGATGGCAAGTGTTTTTAGAGGTTGGCCATAAATTTTGTTGTTACATTATTTATCTTTTTTTAACAGTATATATTAAGGTATATCCAGCAGAGTTACAGCAGACATATGTGTTTAATTAACTTTGTTCATTCACCGAAATGGCATCAGATGTTCATTTTCTTTAGATTTGTTCACTAATATGCATATGTAGACTTAAATTGTGATACATTGACTTCTGCAGGCAATGGTTTGCTTTGGATTTTATTTATTCAAATGCAAGTCAAACTTTTTTCAGATTTTTGTTAGTAAAAACGTGTGACATTTTCCTTGCTATTGCTTTAGTCCACTAAATGACATCCCAATAAAATACCTTCATGTTTGTGGTTGTATGAAAGACACATGCAGTGTTTGTGTTTCCAAGCACTGCATGGTTATTTGATTATATGTGTTCTAAGTGCTGAAACAATATCTGTGATATGTTTTCATTCTTTCACAGAGTAGCGTCAAACTTCCCCGCTAACATAGGTTCATTTACCTCACAGTTCAAATCTTTTCCTTCCGTTTTAAGGTTAACAGACAAAGGTTTCACTTCTTGGTTGTGTCTTTTGTAGCCTTTGTGTATTTCTTTTGTACAGACTGCTAACCTAAAAAAAAATGTCATCTCAGCTCACAGTTTTTGTTGCCTGATGTTGGGATTATTAACACTCAATTCAGTTCCCACAGCTGCATACAATGACATTACACAAAGTGAACAGAGGGCTATTGTTATTTGAGTCGCGGTTTATTCTTTCCACCCAGTCTCTTGATTAAACCCAATCTGGCAACAGCTCTGCACTAAATCATTGTGAACCTGTTTTTGGTCAAACCTACTGATTTTATATGTTTTATTTCAATTTCTTGCACATTTGCAGGGTAGCAACTGATCACAATGAGGACAACACCACAGTAATTCTGCGTGAGTGGCTTTTAAAAGTGGAGAACCTTTACCATTATGTGGAGTGGAGGCCAAAAGAAGAACCCAGGTTTGTTGCATTGAGCTTCCAATACATTTAGGTGCTGCTACATGAAATCACAGAATCAATAAATGAACAAATTCCAATGAATAACTCTTAAGATGTATTTCTAAGTCGCTACGAGGATGAAGATGGCCCAAAGCATTGGACAGATCTCCGCTATGAGCACGTCATGAAGCTTCGGCAAGGAGCGCTGGAGTCGGCTCGTGAAATGTGGGCCGATTACTTGATGGTAGGTCGATACACTGTTCCATCGATACAAATGCACAACACCATGCATGTTTCCATTTCTTAGCACTGAGCCAGCTGTTGAACTATTTTTATCCTGTCGTTGCTGCCAGTGGATAAGTGTACAATCAAGGCCCAATCAAAAGCACTGTTATAATTTACAAAGAGCACAGGGCGTCAATTTCATACTGTTCCTAGTCCGATGCTTTGAACCGTAAGCACAATGCTGTGCGGATTTCTATTTGTTTTCTCCTGTTGCACTAGTGTGTAATCTTGAGGTTTCGTTGATCTACAATTGCAATAGTTCCGTCTCCTTTGAATTGCTTCTCCACGTTCTCTCTTGAGAGACGGAGAAAAAAAAAGTGAAATTGAGGGTTTGTTTTAACTAGACAGTTACAGCTAATTAGTAGAGTCCCACTCTTGTTTCACAATCGCTTTTTTTTTTTTAAGACACCGCTCTGCACATATATTCATGGGACATAAAAAGTTTATACGAGTCTTAATAGTCACGACAAAACTAAGTGCACCTTTGCTGTTTGCGTAGGATTTAAGGTTCCTAATCGAATCCACCCTTACCTTATTACCAGCAGGTGTGACCAACTACATAAAAGTGGGAGTTTTTGTAG
This sequence comes from Poecilia latipinna, assembly GCF_001443285.1. Lineage (NCBI taxonomy): Eukaryota > Metazoa > Chordata > Actinopteri > Cyprinodontiformes > Poeciliidae > Poecilia > Poecilia latipinna. Next base: position 320,517 of record NW_015112816.1, read on the forward strand.
TTTGCTCTGTTGAAAGAGATTATAATTTTTGGCACTGGATTGCGGAAGAGTGATGGTTTCACATCGGTTTGCAGCCACAAGACCTGGGTTACTGTGGCTATAAATTTCGCAAATTACTCTGGAGTCAAATCTCTGCCAATTTGGTAGACAGCTTAAACTTAGCATCAAATAAGTATCTCAAACCTCGCTGCAAATCTACAAAGGAACGGCTGGATAAAACTCCCAATAAAGTCCAGACCTCAGTCTATTTGAAATGCCAAAGAATGACCTCAAGAGAAAATAAATACTTAACAATCCTCAGGGACTTGAAGTAATTCTGTAGCAGAGTTGCAAATTGTTCCTCCGCAATGAAAAGAGAAACCGATAAACTCGTCATGAGCATGTCTCCCATCATTTCTACTCTCTTCTGTGCAGTTGGTGGATTGCGATAACCTTCTCACCGATCGAGACGTTCTCTGGAAGTTAATGAAAGAAAATAAAACAATAATAGCTCCGATGCTTGAGTCCCGTGGCGCCTATTCAAACTTCTGGTGCGGAATGACTTCTCAGGTAGTGTTGTAATAATTTGGTTTACCTCACCTGATTTATGCAATGTAGTCACATGCTAACAAACCTCCCTTCACTAGGGTTACTACAGGCGGACACCTGCCTACCTCCCTATCAGGAAGCAAGTCCGCAAAGGTTGTTTTGCTGTTCCGATGGTTCATTCCACATTCCTTATGGACCTCAGGAAACGGGCTACCAGGCAGCTGGCCTTTCACCCGCCACATCCAGAATACAGTTGGGCATTTGATGACATCATTGTGTTTGCATTCTCTGCTCAGATGGCAGGTATTTAACGTGTAGCTGCCAGCTTATAAACATAAGCATGATGTTTATTTTGTTGTTACACTCAGCTTAATGATTTTTTTTTCTGCTTTTTTCCAGACGTTCAAATGTTTGTATGCAACAGGGAGACTTATGGTTATATTCCTGTACCCCTGCGCTCCCACAATACTTTGCAAGACGAAGCGGACAGCTTCTTACACTCGCTCTTGGAGGTTAATGGTAAGTTTTCTGCATTTTGACTGTGCCCAACCACTTCCTTGTCGCTAGCTTCAGCTCTTTGAAACCGTTTATGTGGCTACAGCATGAAACTTTACACAGCGTATCATTTTTACCATTTCTGCATCCATCTTCTATATTACATTCCAGTGCGGAATCCTCCCCTTATGCCTTCCAAATACATCCGTGTCCCTAGAAAAAAACCTGACAAAATGGGCTTTGATGAAGTGAGTAGAGTGATGTGAAGATGGAAATTGCAAAAATGGCCTCCTGCTCATCTCTTTTCTGTAAGACTCCCCGCTGCTGATAAATTGAGAGGTTACATTTGATGTGTCTTTTACGTGCATTTCAGGTGTTCATGATAAACCTGCTGAGACGGACTGACCGCAGGGACCGCATGCTGAGGGCATTGCATGAGCAGAAGATTGCATGCAAGATCATTGCAGCAGTAGATGGAAAGTAAGTTTACTCTTCTATAAGTGATAAAACAGCCTGTAGCTGTTACAAATGAATATTTTTGTTCTTTGGGCCAACTGTAACTGATCATGGGCTCCACATCCAAAATAGATCTGCTTCAGGAGAAAATTATAAACCTAATATTTAAGTTATTTTCGTATAAGGAAATGCTACTGAGAAACAGGTCCAGGTTAGCAGCTGGATCTTTCTCAATTCTGTGTTCTTAGCTCTAAAGGCGCTAACAAAATCAGCAGTTTCTGTCAGAGAAGAGTTGTATATTTACTAGTGGAAGTTATAAGTAGAACAGGTTTGAAATGTTTGGAGGCAGGTAAGTGTTAATCGATGGCTGCACTGTTGCGTAACTTGCTGTAAATTTGCACTAGCATGAAGCACTGATACACCTCCACGTTGGATTTGTGGCTGAATTTAATGATTGTGAATAAAAGGAAGACACTGATTTGGAGTTCAAACTTATTTTACAAGCGAAATATCTACGGCAAGCTTTTCCCACACATCTCAGCTTTTTATTTGTTACAAATTTGCATTATAATGTGCGGTTCTTTTTTGCGTGATTCTTAAATCATGCCATTTTTACCTTGGTGTACTTCTTCTCTTCTTTGGTAAATGTGCTATAAAAATAAACTTCCTTTGCCTGCATTTCAGAGCGATGAATGTCAGTGAAATTTATGCGCTGGGTATCCATATGCTCCCTGGATACCAGGACCCTTACCACGGTCGACCACTGACAAAGGGAGAGCTGGGCTGCTTTCTTTCCCACTACAACATCTGGAAGGAGGTGAGCTTCAAATGCAGAACATTTAAACTGTTTTGAAATTGATAAACACTGACATGTCGTTATTTGTCTGTAGGTTGTGGAGCGCCGTTTGGAAACTTCCCTCGTGATTGAAGACGACCTGCGTTTCGAGGTCTTCTTCAAACGTCGCTTGATGAATTTGATGAGTGAGGTTGAGTATGAAGGACTGGACTGGGATCTTATGTAAGTTTGTTTTTCCTTACTCTATCACAGTCACATTATATCTGCAGTTTTTCTCACCAAACCTCTCGGCTTCTTCCTTTCGTACAGATATATTGGTCGGAAAAGAATGCAAGTGGATCACAAGGAGAAAGCAGTGCCAAATATTCATAACTTAGTAGAAGCAGATTATTCATATTGGACTCTAGGTTATATGATTTCCCTGCAGGGTGCTGAGAAGCTTTTGAAAGCAGAACCACTGAAAAGGATTTTACCCGTCGATGAGTTTCTTCCTATTATGTACAACAAACACCCTGTGTAAGTTTTAACCCCAGCAAGTAAAAGTGCACACAGTTGCAGAAACCTCTTGGCAAACTTCTTATTTTCCTCACTTTGCTTCCTCACAGCTCTGACTACATGGAGCAGTTTGAAAACAGGGACCTGAAGGCCTTTTCCGCAGAGCCGCTCCTGGTGTTTCCAACTCACTACACGGGCGACCCCGGCTACATCAGTGACACGGAGACCTCCACCGTGTGGGACAACGATAAGGTCCGTACAGACTGGGACAGAGAAGCGCGCTCCGGAAAAACCCAGGAACAGGCCGAGATCAGCCGCGAGGCCCAGAACACGGACGTGCTCCACTCCCCTCTGGACAGTACGGCTCGGGACGAGCTCTAGGAGAAATTGAGAGAGAGCTTCAAATTGAAAGATTCCTTAACGTCTGAAATTTTTTTATCCTTTTTTTTTTTAACCTAAATGTTTTTGATTTACTTTCACAGCAGGGATGTGATGTTGAAGTTTAAAGAATTGGATTTTTCAGATGTGACAACTTCAAAAGGGATCACGGCTGACTTTTACTGTGTTTGCTTTGATTTTATTATAATTGGGCACTAGACTTGTCATTGTTAATGGCATTTGCAGTACTCGCCTTCTGTCTGTCATACAGATATTAACAGATGCATATAACATTAGACTGTCACATTTCAGCCATTTTAGATCAACTACTTTTATGTTACACAGCAAAAATGTTTCTTTTCCAAACATCTGAACAGTTGCAGATGAATAAACAAAACGCAGTATTTGTCAACCTGTTTGGCTGCAAATAAAAAAAAAAGTTATTTTGTAATTTTCTTTTTTAGTAAACCACTTGAGATGAAATAAGCACCGTGGTATGAGAGGCGTATGGAAATACGTTCCACCCCCTATAAAAATGATTCACCCTTTTACTGTGTAAAAATATGTGCGTGGTTTATTGTATGAAGATAAAATTAAAGGTTTCATTTTAAAAAGTACATTTTGTGATCTTTATTTTGACAATAATATGCAATTGTACATAATATTTGCAGCGTCATTCTGTATGTGTCCCATGTAGGCAATGGAGTCTTAGACTTTAAGTGACACAGATTCAACATTTAAATGTTTTTTTATCCAAGATGCAACAACTGCTTTACCTCTTACCTGTGACCTCATTAGCTGTTCTTGGGTTCACTCCGCACAACTTGTTTTTCCACCAGGTACAACGGACATAAATAAATACAGTGCTAGATGACATGTTTCACCACATGATGTTGTTTTCTTAATTTAAAAAACCCACCTTTCAACAATCCTTCTAAATAAGACAACACAAACTTAACACAGTGGCACCTTCTCACTATATTTGGTGTTATAATGTGGGTGGGTCCTGCTGTGACACAAAGATACACTTCCTCTTCCCCTCATGGTGAAAACATTAGCCAACCTCCATTCTCGCAGAGGAAGATCTTTTGAGAGATTTAACGGCAGCAAGGTCAGAGCTGCGCGCTGATCATTTTCTGCTACTGTACTCCTGGATCAACTTTTCAGCCGTCGCAACGGATCTTTTTTTTTTTTTCCTTTTCTAAGTGACATATTGTTGAATGAATGCAGGTGCAATGATGTGTGAGTGTATCTAGGGTCTAGCTGGTACGTGGAAAGTGAGGAGAAATGGAAGAAGGAGTGTTAAACAAGGATTCTTCTCAAACTCCAGGTGAGAATCCAACCTTTGAGGAGATGTTTGTGTTAGTGATCTCTTCCTTTTTGTATGTTACAGTTTTGTTTTTTTTAAAGGTTCTTATTAAATCCTATATTTTTTTATCCATTTGTTTCAGATTTACAGTACATTCATCACTGTAGTAAATTACCTTGCACTGGCAGATTTGGTTTTGTTTGCTGACAATGCAGTGGCGCCATAATGAGAGAGAGTTTGCATGTGGGTGCATGCACATGTTGCATGCACAGTGGGCCTAAATGTGTCTGCTAGAGTGTTAGTGGTGCTTTGAGGCATCCTGCGTGTCATTGAAGGGTTTGTAAACTTCCTGAACTCTTCCTTCATTTTTGACACATTCTAGTTTTGTCTCTTTTTTTTTTTTCAGTTGAACTTTGAACTTTAATAGAACAGGATCTGCTCACTGTAATCCAAAATGATTTAAACTGGCGAACCAGTGTGCAGATTTGCAGAAATAAGAAAATAAAAAATTCAGTTCAGAAATAACCCCAAATGTAATGATGCTAAAATTACACAAGCCGTTTAAAAAATTAAATAAAATCTTGCGCATAATCAACAAACACAAGCTGGTTTCGGTCAGGTTTTGACAGTTTGATTTTTGAACTTGGCTGAAATATCCTTCTTACTCTCAGTTCTCATTCTGCCATGAAACGCTACTGGTGCGAAAAACAGGGACTCATTGCATTATGGGACGTGACACAAATTGTGAGCAGGATGTGGTTGACCAAGATGGAGGCGCCTCAGAGGGAGGGAGATTTCTTTCACTTATTTGCTGCATCTGTTGTAATTTGTTGGGGCAAAACCTAAGAAGATGAGACAGCAGTTGAATAGCATATGCACAAAAGTTTGAGCGTTCGTTTACAAAAGGCACAGTCTTTATATCTGCATCATATATCTAGCTCACATTCGACCGAAAGATCAGTTTTTCTCTGAAATGTCCAGGAAATGCTGTCAGATGGTCTAAAAGAGGATCTTAGTTTGATCTTTTTTTAAATTCTGTAAATATTCTTGATATGTGTGTTGTTGGTCCTCATGTAGGATTCCTTGTGTTTGTCGACCGTTCTTCACACAGTCTGTCCTACATTTATAACTGTAGATAGATAAATTTAAAAAAAGTTTATCTGAGTTATACACTACAAGATGTTTTGATCTAACTTCTGTGTTCATTATGACATGCAAACATGTTTTGAGAAAGACTTAATTTGATCTCCTGTGACATAAAAAGGAAGACCTTTTCATCACGTCTTCAACAGGTTGTTTTTTATTTCCTATTTCAGAGTTGAGGAAGGTGCCTCATAAGTCTGAAACCAAGCGATACAGTGAGATCTTCAGGGATTTTGATAATCTTGATCTCTCCTTCATCTCCTCGTAAGTAATAGATGTTTAACCGCTGAACCGGCTATTTTTGGTTAACAGGAACAGATCTAATAGAAATAAATTGAGTGTTCAACATGTACATATTTTTCCATATTTATTTACATGAATAGCATTTTAGTTAACCATTCCTGGTTTTAATTCTTCCTATTATGTTGTTTTATTTTTGTTTTTATTTCCTTTTAACTCTTCCTCCAGTTTCTTTTTAACGTCTATTCAGCTGGGAACACAACAGTGTGGCCTCAGTCACATGAAATAAGTCTACATTTTGTTAAAATTGGTTTTTGTTTTTCTTTTTTCGTGGGATTTGGTTTCTCTGGTATAGGGATGTCAAATGCTAAGCTTCGAGGTCTGTGCTGCAACTATTAGACTTTCCACTGATCCAGAACACATGAATCATATGACTGAATTAGCTTTTAGGTGCAGGAAATTCTCCTCCAGCTAATGACCTCATTATTTGATTCAGCTGTGTGACATTAGTGACATATCTAAAATTGGCAGGACAGTGGCCCTCCACGCCTGGAGTTTGACACCTGTGCTCTTTCAAATGTCTCTAAATTTCCTTTGACAGATAAAGATGCTAACACTAGCTAATGTATAAATGAGAATTCGGAATATGAAATAACAAGAATACATAAAATGAGAGTAAGGTATTCAGTTTTACTTGCATTTTGAAATAAAAACAGCTCATATTCCTTGCAGTTTTGAGGTATTTGTATATTTGACTCTTTCAAATGACATTTTTCTCCTGTGTTCAGAGAAGACCTGCTAATAGACAGCGACTGCCAATTCATCTCTGAATCCATCTCTGGAGAAGGCGCAGAGATCACAGAGCAAAATGACGAACATGTAAGATTTTTTTTTTTCCCCCCCCTTACAACTAATGAAAACCACGAATCTCTATTATATGATGTTACGGTTCAGTTCTTGATCTCTTAATAAATTTGCTGATTTTGTTAACTAGATAACATTAATATGTTTTTTATAATCGATGTAACACAGTGCCATCGGTGCTGGCTGTAGATGTGTTTTGACAGAGGGTAAGCTTCTCCTTCTTCTGTGGTGTAAGTTTTATTTTTTATTTTTTTTACTTCACAGGTTGGCGCTGAGGCAGGTGAAGGTGACGGATGCCTAAGAGGTATGACGTCTTCCTAATGCCAAGTCAGATAATAAACAAGAAAAGAGGGCTAGTGAACAACAAATTGACCCTGTTCTGTGTGTCGGCGTCAGGTCGGGCTTTCATAAACCATGATTAGCATGTTTCATGTACAACAACATCGATTAGGACATGGTTTCAGGGTGAAAGGTCACTAGCTTAATCGCCTCTTCACCTTAACATTCACCATCATGTCACTGGTTTCTGTCAGTCTGAGGAGAAACTTCAGCTGCTGCTAGCAACACATATTCTATTTTAGTGTTGGTTACATCCTTACTCCTAGCTCTAAGTTACAGTTAACCTGTTGTAACAAGATTAGGATAAAGCGAGAGGATTTAAGCCGGGTACAGATGCTCCAAATTTATTACACACGAGAAGGAGGGTTAGACTAAGTAAAGACAAGTTGTCAGAGTTACGTGAAATACAAATACAAACTAAGTAAATAGAGACCGTGCCTTTCAATAGATGCTTCCATAATAAACCCAATGAAAAGATTTTGTCTTCAGACAGAAGACTATTCAAATTATAAGACGTTTTGTAGATGACATAAGTAATTTGCAGTTGCATCCAAACGTATTTCTAGCTCTGACAGATTCAGATTTACCGACATGTTTCTTCTGTCTGGTTGAAGATTAGGGTGATAGCAAAGAGGCCTTCCTAATTTAAGGACTTGGAGCTAAATAAAAACAAAATAAATCTTCAACATGCCCATGGAAAAATGTCAAAAAGCTGATCAGCAGAGTTTGATTGCTGTAATACCAGAAAAGAAAATACCCCGATTACTAAGAAAAATATAAATATTATTTGCTTTTTTGCCATTAAAATGCAAATAAAAACAAATGAATGTTTTTCAGATACATTTAAAAGTAAATCTGTGTGGAGTATGAGTAACTTTGGGCTGAACTGCCCAGAGACAAAAAAGAAAAAAGTCAAACTTAATCTTGTTACTTCAACAGCTCCTCCCCCACCCTGTCTTATCCCAGAAGCTCAATCAACACTCCAGGAGGTAAATCTTACTCAGTGCGACTGTAAGGTCTTTCACTCAGAAATCTGGACTAACCAGGATAATCCTCAACCTAAGCGCCAGAGGCTGTAGTCATTTAGCAGCACAGAATTACACATGGACCGATTTCTTAAAAGGAGCATTTCCTATTCGCAAAAATTGACAGGAATTTCAATATCGTCAATTCGATCACATCACCTGGCTACCCTTTTTTCTTCACTTTGGATTACTTTTTGACTCTGCTAGAGAACAGGACAGGGGGAAAAAAATCCCCCTGGTGGATTTTTTTTTTTTTTTTTTTTTTTTTTTTTTTTCTTCAATAATTGATTTTTTTGTCCCTCCAAAAACAAAAAAAAAAAAAATTATAG
>NW_015112816.1:332017-374174 GCF_001443285.1 Poecilia latipinna
TTCCATAGAAAAAAGGGGAGGGGGGAAAAAAACCCCCCGGTGGGTTTTTTTTTTTTTTTTTTTTTTTTTTTTGCATGCTACAATTGGATTTGTTGTCCACGTCAAAACACAGGATAATGAAATCTACATGTCTGAGTGAGGAACTACTGAGATAAGTTACGGCACTCCCTCTGGGGATTTTTGCTTAACGGCAGTGCTGAAATGGGATAAGTTGTTGGAGGAACTCCAGGTTTTAAGCCAGAAAGTCGCAACGCTTTATTTTCATTGTGCTGAGTTTGAATGCAGAGAGAAAAGGAAGAGACTGACTGGACGGTTTTGGTGGAGAGCTTTTTGGAGAGCATGTGATTGTCACACATACATCACCCAGTCAGAGGCGAAATGAGTCAGAGAGGAAGAAGTCACAGAGGTTGGCAAACAAACAGCCTGTCAGCCAGACCACAGTAGAGCTGAGACATGATAGCGTCTCTTAGTGCCTACCAGCTCTGTCATGTCGTTCTGCTCTCACCAAGTGGCTCAGATCTCAAAGGCTGACCAGCAGTGAACAGGTGTAAGGGGGAGGGGCCGTGCAGAGAGAGGAACACAGGAGAGGAGGGAAGTTATTTAGCTAGAGCTGTTCGCCTGTGGTTGATGTAAGCCCTCCCCTATGACATACATCCCTATTTTCTTGGCCAGCTATCTATATGATACAGGAACTGCGTTGGCATGTTTACATTCTGCTGAAAATACCTGGAAGCGACAACTTATCCTGACGAGCAGCAATGACTTTCCAGATGCAATCGATTATTCCTGTACTTGGTTTGTGTTGCTTTTTAAAGCCTTGTTTGGTTTTTCATTAGTTTTGTCTTGTCTGATTTGGAGTGGAGTCTTTGGACTGACACCGTAGGCTAGATTGATGTTTCTCTGCGGCTGCTGGTAGATCAGATCCTCCAGGAAGGAGAAGCTTTTGGGTGCAGCCCAGCGGACCCAGTGTTATCTCTGGATTCATCCCCAAGTGTACAGACCCTACAGTGATGCTGATGTACTCCCTCACAGCCCAGGAAGCAGACTTGGCCCTCTTTCGCTGTGAGGATGGCGTGGAGACGGCACTGCAGTACGCCAAGATGTGGTGCCGCTATGCCAAGGACCTTCTTGCCTGGATGGAGAAGAGAATCAGCTTGGGTGAGTTCGTGAAAAAACCTGAAACAAGGAGGCAGCAGAGTAACATGCAAATGATTTCATTGTCCTGTGGTGTATTTAAATCTAACAGGTAAGAAAAGGCTGAAATGCAACAGTTGTATACAAAATGCAAATTGAAACACCAAACAGGAAGTAGCTTGGGAAAATGACAGTTGCTTTTTGGGTTTAGGTTAATGTATTTCGCTTGTTTGGTGGATTTCTGTGTTTCACAAGCAAAGCATAACTTTGATCTCTAAGTGATACGTACATAGTCGGTATTTCACATGCGGTATTTCAGCAGGAAAAAACAAGATCACATTTTGCAACAATGTACCTTCTGAGCCTGTCTGATCATTTGCCGTCTCCCCGTCGAACAACATACACAGAGAAAGGATTAAAGATTAGCAAGTAAGAGGACGGTACTCAAGTAGAGGGGGCTCATTCAGAGCACACAGACACTGATTACCCTCAGAGCAGCCTGAACAGGTGCAGTGTCCAGAAAGGGATATAAAGATTACAAGTCTAGAGGAAGTGATCAAAAAAACAGGGTTGCCCACAAAAGCTGTCTGAGGCAGTCTAGTGCAACTGCATGTAATGCTGGGTGGAGCTCAGCCAAAACCACTGCTTACATAGTATGTAGTAACACTGTGAGATATGTTTCCCAATAGTAATAGTATTTTAAAATAAGGACTTAGTTACAAATAAAACTAATAGGGACAAGAACATCAATGAATTGCTAGTTATTCTATGGCAATAATGTCTTGTACAGGATTATGTAATATTATGGGTTATGTTACGGGTTTTATTTTGAGTCATTGGTTGGCCACTGACTTTTTATGTAACAAGATCTTAGTAGTTTCCTAAGGTTTCAGTCCCCTCAGTGTCAGACTAATAGATGAGCAGATTATGCCGTCTTCACGGCACTTTATACAAGTACACTGTTTGTGGAGTTTTATTAAGTCCTTCAACCCAATGTTTTCAAATAAATTATTTTAAAAGTGCAAAGCTTGGGTGGGGGCATCTCACTATGTGCGTGGGTGTTGGAGTTCTTCAGAAACTGATCGCGGAGGCTGAGAACGGGCTGATAAAATCTTAGAGACCCTAGTCTTCAGCACTGGTGCGCCACAAAACTGTGTTTTCACTCCTTACCTTAACTCTGAGTTCACACTTCACCCCTCACTCATTCATACCACAAACACCTTCATGACGTTTGCTACTGGTGCTGCCATTTTGGGACCGATTCATGACAGCAAAGAGACAGCTTAGAGAGAACGGATAAAGAACAATACCTGGACCAGAGGCGTTCCCGTATAACGACCCAGACCTGAACACCAAAATAATTCAGATAAGATCATTAGAACATACCGAGAAACTTCATTTCTATGCATGGTTTTATTTGCTAATTGTAAATATTTTATTTCATAGTTTTATTGTTTTATAAAAGATGCAGTTTTATTTTCCTACATTATATTTATTTAGTCAATATCACCTGGCCATTTTCATTGACAGAGCAAGAATTTGCAAAAAATGTGATGAAGGCAGCAGAAGGAGCAAAGGTCAGCGTGACGCAACAGGTATGCCTTTGCTAACTAATGAAACCAAGGTTCTCTTTATGACCATAATGTTCTACAATTTAATACTGTTCCTCAAATTTAAGCTTGTGTCGTTTGACCTTTTAACTATAGCCTATCAGCTGTAGTAAAACCATATTAACCATATTAACATTTTTTTTTCTTACTGTGCAGGAAATGATGCCACTACAGTATATCTACACCATGACTTTGGAACAAGATATAAAGAATAGTTTCACCTCTAGAAGGACTTCAGAAATCCTGCAAAACCGGTGTTACCAGGTAGAGATGCCAGCATGTAAACTGTAACAAAAAGTCTGAGTTTCAATGAACCATCTTTAGATTTTAGAAAGTGTTTGATGTGAACTTTGTTTTTGTTGCAAAGGCTTTGGCTGACAAGAGGACTGAGATCGATAAGTGGCGGAGAGAGTTTAAAGATCAGTGGGCAAGGGCGCAAAGGAAGATGGTGAGCGAAATGCGCTGTATATTTATAGCTGTGGTGGCGTTCTGCTTATCGTCGCACACATTTAGTCAAACTCAAAACACTGTTACTGAAGAGGTGGCTGGATATGACCTGGTTGGTACCTTTACAAGGCACATTTGTGCACAATAAAGTGGTAACTGTCTTATATTTGTGGAGTCTCTCTATGTTATCCTGTTCAGTATACCCATTATTCTGAGTGCATGTCTCATGCATGTTAGGATATTTTTTCATAAATCTAGCAGAAGGTTGTAATTCAATTTGCATTGTGCATTGCTTCCTAGGACAGTAGCTAAAAAATAAATTATTAATATGTTTTTCTTCTACTTGTTCTGTTGTGCATCTCTGTTTCTTGTTTTCAGAGTGATGCAGTCACGGCTCTCAAAAAGGCCAAGCATCAATACTTCCAACGCTGTGATGAGCTTGAAAAGGCAAAGGCAAGCTCAGCGAAAGCGGTGGATGACACAGTTGGAGTAAAAACACTCGACAAGAGAAGAAAGTCCAAGGATGATGCGCAGTCAAAAGTTTGTTAACATAAAGTTATTAACACACAAATTGAATACACTTCTCAGAAAAAAAACAAACACTTGTTTGTTTTGTGTTTATTTGTTAAGATTTGATAGATATTTTAATAATTACTTTGACATTAAGCTTGTAGTTTCAGATTATTATTTTTTTTTATAAATGTCTACTTCAGTTTTCCATGAAGTTCTTACATTTTTAAGGGAACAGAAAAGCTGTAATTTATTTATGTTAAATCTACATAGTTGTAGATTTAACTTCAGTACAGCGTTTTGCTCTTATAAAACAGAAACAGATTTTTGAGCTTTGAGGTTAATCCTGTGTTCCTTCTAGGTATTAGAGGCAGAACTTCTCTACAGACAGTGTGTGAGTGACGCCAAGTTAACCCAAGATGAATTAGTGAAGTCCAAAGAAAGAATCATTACTCACATTCGCAAGCTCATCTGTCAGGGAGACAATTTGCTCAAGGAGGTTGGTATAAAGAAAAAAAAATGTTTTCTCTCCTTTCAGCTTGTGTCCAAACGATCTGTAAATAAATTATTGCAGGTCTTACTGTTAATCTTGCCTCAATGTGTTCTTCTAAGAAGTATTACTATAGTGGCGATTATGGTGGACAAGATCCCTGCTTGAACCTCACAGCGTCTCTTTGCCTCAGGTCACAGTCAATATGTTCTACTACCAGCGGCAGCAAACGGAGTCTGTGCCTCTTGGGTATCAAAACCTTGAGTTGACTTGCAGGAATGTGGAGCCTGGCGAACCCTATCTGCTTTACATCCTCAGCAGGCGACGGCCTGAGCAAACTCTCCAAACCTTCAGCTTTCAAGACTACACTCCTCAGGGTAAAAGGTAGAGACTGAAATTTTTTTTGTTGTTGTTGTTGTTGATGGAACTGCAGCAGGAAGACAATGTTTTACATGTATTTGTGCTCCTTTTTCTACTTTGCTCCTCATCAAATGACTTTTTTTTTGTTTGTTTTCATTTAAAAGCAACAGAAGAAAACCCAGCAACATTCTGAGCCCTCTGCAGGACTCAGTTCCCACAATAGAGGACAGTCCTTATAAACGATCCACTGATGGCAGTAAGGGCTCAAAAAATTATGCCATGACCATTTTTGAAACTCTTCTTCTTAACTTACATTTTGATGCATTTTAGGGAGAACGGGGCACAGTGACAGTGAGAGTATTGGAGGCAGTTTGGAATCCCTCTCAAGCCCTGGTAAAAGCAGACCCTCGTTTGACCTTGTAAATAAAAACTTGCATAAAAATGTCAACTTTGAATTTTGCATCTTTCATGCTTCTTTTTTCTTTTTGTTTAAGCTCATAGAAGACTGCCCAAAACAGGATCTACTTTGACAGTGTCATCGGACGACCTGGAAGTATCAGACATGGTGTCAGAATCAGGTCGGTTTCCTCACTGGACACGTTCAGATCATTTGATGTTAAAGCGTTGATGTTAAACCTCACAAAAGGTGTCTCCTTTCTGTGTCCACAGACTATGCTGATGGCCAGTCTGTGAAAACACGAATGTTTTCTCGAGCGGCACTGACGCATCGGCTCAGGAAAATGAAGAGCAAGATGGCTAAATGCAAACAGTGTGATAACTACATTGTTGTCAGTGGGGTTGAATGTGAGGAGGTATGAAATCATGTCTGAGAGATAAACTGTAATGATACAGACTAAAATGAGCAAAAGAGCAAAGTGCTTCAAAAATAAAAATAGTAATACTTGTTCTCCTACACGTCAGTGTGGGCTGGCTTTCCACAGAAAGTGCATGGAAGTGTGTCAGCTAGAGTGTGAGCAGAAGAAGGGCACCGTATTTGGAGTGGACCTCTCTGTGATTTTACAAGACACGCCGGATGAGGTGCCATTTGTTGTTCGATGCTGCACAAATGAGATTGAAAGTCGTGCTCTTTCAGTTCAGGTATTAATTTACCATCTTCGAAAAGGTTGACCTAGACGGTGTAGCTTCTTGAATCCGAACTGTTGTCTAATAACTGCTGTCCGCCGTTGTTTCTGAGGGGGTGTACCGTGTGAGTGGATCCAAACCTCGTATTCAGAAGCTCTGCCAGACGTTTGAGACACAAAAGGACCAGGTTGACCTCTCTGATCACTCGCCACATGACATCACATCTATCCTAAAGCACTTCTTCAAGGAGGTACTTCTAGAAGTTCTAATAAAATTGTGTGTAATTTATCGTTTGCTTTAAAAGCAGAGTTTAGTTGTCTAAAAGAGCATTAATAGTCAGCAACAACTTGCTCCCTTTTGAATAAATCATTGCACTACAAAACTTTCTAGCTTCCAGAGCCTCTGTTAACCTTTGACCTGTACAATGAATTCATCGGATTGGGAAAGATCATTCAGCATCTGAGTGAAAAGGAAACCTCACCAGAGCCCAACGAGATACTGGACATTATTCACAAACTACAAAAGCTACTGAAGAAGCTCCCTTCACATTACTACTCAACTTTGCAGTACCTTATTTCTCATCTGCAAAGGTAAGCATGATACACTTTTAGGTTCACTTAACCTAACTCTTGTCCCTTCGTTTTTCTGTGCAGCTGTACTTACATTTGTCATTGTTTTTGCCTCCCCAGAGTTTCAGAGAACTACGATAACAAGATGTCACCGAGCAATCTAGGTATTGTGTTTGGACCAACTTTATTGCGCCCTCTAGTGTCTACTGACATGTCGATGATTGCCCTTCTGGAGACGAGCTACCAGTCGATGCTGGTGGAGTTCCTCATTGCACATCACGACAGGATTTTTGGCATGGAGCAGAGCACGAACACGCCCCCTCCGCCAGCCCCCACAGCGCCTCTCCCAGAAACCCCACCCAGAGCTTCCTGTCCCCTGGATGGAGTCGATGCAGACTTGGAACTTGACACTTCCTCCAAAGAGCGTCCACAGTCCCTAGAGGTAAGTACCTTGGTCTTAAAAGGATAAGTCACGTGTCCCTGGCATACACTTTGCACTTCTTTTACTTAGCCGTAGCACATTAACCTTTTGCTAATTTCTTTAAGATTAGAAAGCTGCTCAGCTGCTGTATTTCTGCTTAAAGCCCTGCTTTGTGTGTTCTGTCAACCTTTAGTTCTTGAATGTTGAAAAATAACTGTGAATCCCACTTTAAACCTTTAGAATGGCTCAAAGAAATAACTCAAAAATTAATGGAAGAGGGAGAATAATAACATTTAGATTAAGAGCTCCAAATTACTGTACCCAACGTAGCGATTTCCCCACTATATCCCATCTATCCCAGACTGAAGTAGAGTAGGATTAGAAGCGACCAGTAAACGCTCCCAGAAATCCACCTCAACTTGTATCATTCCAACAGAGCCGAGTTATCAAGAGAGACTCGAGCGAGGGTTATATATCTGACAAGTCTTCATCCAATGAGGCAGTGGACCAGCTCGGCCCTGAAGCCAGTGAGACCGCAGGTAGGCAGATGTGGGGTTCAAGCAGATGTTCCTGAACAAACAAATAGAAATGATATACATTTTGTTGATTCCTGTTGACGGCATGTTTTAATTAGGCTGGTCTCAAAATGCATGTATCAAACCAACACGTTGCTATTGACGTCAAAGTAAGAGTAGGTTTCTTACCACTTGATGCTGTGGGTGTCAACAGCCACAAGTTCTGTTGTCATTTCTTGTTTCAGCTCATTTCCTCTAGTTATTTTTAGGACTAACACTTCCCTTTGATGATAAGTGGCAAACTAAAGCAGATATACATTTACATTTCTTAATAATTTATATTAATCCACCAGTTTAATATATAATCACATTTAACCACATTGATTACCAATGATTAACATTAGAAATCATTTGTGTGTCTTTTAAAAATGACAGCAAAATAAGGGAACTTGTCTTTTTTGCTGCACAGGAAGCTCACACTACTCTTTGCTGCTTGCTTTTCTGTTGCTTTGCTTCTTTGTGTGGTTTCATCTTCAAGAACCTCTTATATTTCAAGTCACAACTGACCAAGAGCATACAGCTGCATAGGCTGTAGATCTCAAATCAATAACATACATGTTTTTATTTCTTCTTTTTTTTCAGTTTCAAATTGAGAAATAAGATAAATGTGGTTCTTTCTACAATATAGTTCAGACAAGGCAAGGTTTTCTTAATTTGTCTAACAAACATGCAAGATAAATAACCAGTAATCTCTCCTAGGACTGACGTAATTTAGCAAATTACACATTTATGTTCTTTCTTCACCCTAGTCCTGGCTATGAAAGCAACATCAAGCAATCCTCAAGGCAAAGCTACAGGAATATCTTCCTCGGATTCAGGCACACAACCACATTATCGTTTTACTAGACAGCCCGTAAAGCATCACCGGTTTCAAAACCTAGGAACCCGATTCTCTAACCCAGACTGTGCAACGAAACAGCCAGCGACTCCCAAAAGGGCAAATTATCGTAGTGCAAACAGCCGCAGCTCCTCTCCAGACCCTGGATCCCAGAGATTCCTGCAAAACTTAGAGGGCCACTGTGACATCATCCAGCAACCCCACCGGGTCACCACTACAGCAGAGGGTACGGTCAATGTTCCACTGAGTCCCCGAGAGGTTGCGCAGTACATGCTGGGAGTGGATTCCACGGCAACATCACCAGGAGCTGCATTATCATCCAGTACAACAGAGAGGTCCACTCAAGAAACGACCAGATGGAGTCGGGCTGATCACAATGTAAATTTGAACAGTGCTGGACAGAACCGCATTCACCATCCGTGTCCGAGGACCAACTCTGCTGAGCACAACCTGACCTCGCCAGCCCAGAAGATCCTGTCTAGTTTGAAGCTGAGACGCAGCCAATCAGAGAAGGAGGAGCAGCTCTTTGTTTGAGGGAAGGTGACACTTTTAGACAACATAACAATTTACATACACTGAAGAACTGCGATTATTTTACACTGTGTGTAAAAAAAAAAAAAAAAAAAAAACAGTGACTAAAACAGTAAAAAGTGACTACATTCATGTAGTTGTTTTTTTAAACCATCTTCTACTGTATTTTATTCACTTTGATTTCCCCTACGTTAGCATGTTTGAATGTTAAAAAAAAAAGGCTAAGCTTTTAGAAATGTTGATGATTTCAAACTCGCCTGAAATAAACTATTGGTGATGCTTAGTCAGAGACAGTACCTTTAAATCTTCTTCTTGTAACTGTCAACCTTTCAGCAGGAAAACACAACAACCAGATAGTACAGGAACACGTTTGTTTGGTTTTTTTTTTGTTTTGTTTTTTGTTTTTTTGTTTGTTTTTTTTTAAGTATTCAGTATTTGAATGTAACATGCAGGTGCTTGCAATTAAAAAATACAAATCAGCACAAAAGCATCATGTTTTGTCATGTGAAGATTGTAAATGTTGGGTTTTCTATTTGTTTTCTATTCAGTTTTTTTAGTCTCCAGAGTAATAATGTATGTAACTAAACATAGCCTTTATCAATAGTGTCATATTTCTATTAATTATTATTATTATTATTACTATTATTATTATTATTATTATTATTATCCCTGTTTTGGTTTATGATCAATGCACCTTTCTTCTTTAGACACAAGAGGGCGATAGCTCGGTGCAGGACAAAACCATGTTTAAAAAAAATAACAGTAAGAGCAATAAAACATTTTACTATTTGTATTCCGTGGTTTCATTTTTTATTTATTTATTTTTTTATATAATATTTTTAAAACACCAAACATATAAATGTCCATCCACTGAAATCAGAAAGCTTAGAGAAATTGTGAAGTAAAGCCAGTTTGTGTATTATTTTGTTTAGACCAGTTAGTTATTTCCCTTTTGCTGCTTAACCCAGAATCAAGACGATTCAGAATATTATCAAAGCCACAACAGATTTATTTGTCATAGCCTACAAGAGGGTATATATCAATATAAAGTTATTGCTTAACTGTGCCCTTATAAGTATTGATCTAACCCTAAACACATATTCAAAAGATCCTCCCCAACCAAGTTATCAATAGGCTCGTATTATTGCTCATCTTCTCTCATCATCTTCCGCACCTTCTCCCTCCCACCGTCTCTGTCCATCTCCTCCCTCCGCTCCCTTTTTGCTCCACAACCCAGAGCGACGCGGCTGTCGGAGAAATCAGGAGACACAATAGACCGTATTTGCGGGGCATCATGATGTTGGAATTTTTTCCGTAAGCAAACAGTGAAGTAGCTCATGTGGACGATCCATATAGCCGCGTCTGTTCAGTCACACACGAGCTGGAAGTTTCGCTGGATTTAAATGTTGCCCACCGAGATTTCAGGAGGAGTGTGTTTCACCTCAAGGTAAGACTCCGAGATCCAGGAACAGGTTGTCGGAGAAAGCAGCATGGTGAAAAGAAAGTTGTACTTGAGTCAATCTTTTATTTTTCTAAAGCAAAGCGCTCTGGGTGGGATGTTTTTTTGTTTGTTTGTTTGTTTGCTTGTTTTTTTCACTGTAAATGTGCAGGATAAAATGATAGTTGCTGATTTTTTTTTATTTATTTATTTATTTTTTTTAGACAGAATGGATGAGGTCCGGAAAATTTATACTGTTTTTCTTCTATCAGTTATTTCTCATATATTCCTCATCCTGGATTTTGTCCACATTTATCTTATGCAGTCAATCTACTGACCTACTTTTTTATGACTGAGGGAAAAAATTAAATGAAACTGTTGGATAGCTCAAATAAAATTAATTATTCTTCTTATTCTTATTATTATTATTATTATTATTATTACTTTGACTACTCAAACAATGCTTAACTTAACGGTAAAGTTAAGGGTTTCATTTAAATTACTAAATGGGCAGAATTAAACCTACGTTTTATTGACTGGTTGGGGGAAAAAACTGGATTTCAAGCTTTCACAACCTATTGAATGGCAATCAATTCATCATTTTATTGAAGCCACACAACAAAAATCCCCAATCAGATTAAGTACATTTGCATAATTTCTTTGCTTAGTCTGATTATTTTGTGAAACAACGGCCCAAATATTTCTTTCCTATGTTTTACAAGTAAAATGTGTTATAATAACCATTATAGGGGTTTGAATTATCATAAGAAGGAATTTCAGACGGTCTGATAGTCCAGACAAAACCTGATATTTAAATTAATCTCGTTTTTAGCGTTTGAAAAATTTGCTAAACTATTTTAAGTCCTTTATGTTGTTCTGAATACGCTTTCTAAACAAATTATATTGAAAAAAAAAATCAAAGTTGCATTTTTTATATACATGTAGAGACTCGATTTTACTTAGAATGTTATGTTTTCTTTTGTTTTGTTTTTGTTTGTTTTTTTACCAAAAATATATCTGGTACAATACGACTTTAAAAACAATAAATTTAAGACTTTTGTTGCCATTAAAAACCTATATGACGTTTAAACTGAATTTAAGTTCAATATTTAAAGTAATACGCATGTTTTAGTAACATTTAAAATAGAAATGAAGGAGAAATAAAAATCGTTTTGTGCATGCTATTTTTTTTATATATTTTTTTTTCGTTTTTCAATAAAACCTAAACACTGTAGACTTCAAAATAAAATTAACATTTTAAAAGTGGCGTATACAACGTAGGCGTGTAAGGGCTGAATGAGGAATCTGAGGCTCATGCTGAACTACTGAGATGTTTGAATCGAAAGCTAATATTTGATGTTCAAGTTTGATTCGTTGACTTTTATAAATGTATAAATATATCTTTATATATATTTTTTTGTTATTTTTGTCATTAAATTTTCCTGCATTTAAAGACTTGAACCTAGTCCAATGTAATAGTTTTTGAAAATTGTATTTTGAATATTTATTATCTATACATCAGTGCCGCATGAAAAAACAAAAAGAAAGAAAAAAACGGATGCTTAATTTTCCATCTTTGGCTTATGTGTTCTCGTGGTTTCCTTCGGTGTTTGAATGTCCTGCAATGATTTCTTCGATATTGTGTAATTTTATGTCTTTAGCGATCACACTGAGGGAAGGAGAGAAGGAATGAAAACTGAAGAGAACCAGCAGTCCTGTTTGCAACAGCCTCCGTCCTCTACACCTTTTGGTGAGTTATGTGTTGCAATACTCGGATGAACAGGGTTTTATGAGCAGCTTTTTAAAACAAAAATATCTACGATGAAATATATTTGAAAGCTCGACATATGAAAATTTCTAAATATATAAAAGAGTGAGCTAAATTCACCCCAGTGGTAAGTAAATATAAGAACACTTTAAGATTTAATTTGAAATTACATGCTGGATTTGAGATAAATAAAAAAAAAAAGTCGCAAGCGCAGTGTCAAAGGGAATTATGATGTTACTTATGTCACGCAATATCACGTCATTTTAATGAAGCGAGAAGTTAAAATTTGAATCACTTTAAATACAATTTGTATCAAAAAAAAAAGTTGTGTAACCTTTTTGCTTTTGGAACATCAAAAGGGATATTCCCTTTTTTTTTCTTATCAGGAGAAAGAACAGTTGGCTTGCGCCAGATGATAGGCTTAAGCCTTTTTATTTATATATCAGAAGTAGCTCTGGCCTTTTCGCTGTAACTGTGGCAGTGATATGCTCCCATCAGGTCCAGATTTCAGAGGAGGAGGAGAAGTGTGCGCGGGCTGCGAGTCTCCCATCGCCGACCGCTTCCTGTTGCGCGTGAACGAGCGGTCCTGGCACGAGACCTGCGTCAAGTGCGCCGTCTGTCTGAGCGCACTCACCGGGACCTGTTACTGCAGGGACCGTCTGCTGTACTGCAAGCATGACTATGAAAAGTAAGGCGCATTTATCAACACATTAAGATGAGAAAAATCAATTCCCTAACTAAGCGTTCTTTTAAAAAATACTGTTTTCTTTATTCTTTGGAAACGGCCCACTTATAAATGTACACTCAGTGTTTTGTTTTTTTGTTGTTTTTTTTAATTGACTTCAGGTGTCTTTTGATTTACATATCGCCTACAGTTTTCTCGTGTGATCTCTGACGTTGAGGGTCAAACCCCGGTGCAAATGAGACCATGTGTTCAGGTTCTGGTTAGTATTAAGGTAGGATTTGAGGTTAAGTCGAAGGGAGGGTTCGTAGAGGTTGTGCATAATCAGTGGAAGTCGGTGCAAAGGGAGCCAGGGATAGGTTCACTAGCTGTGCACAGGAAAAAGAAAGAACAACGTAAAAATGTCACATTAACCTGTGCTGATGATTTGGTTAATTGTTGTCTCCGTCAGAGAAATGCTTCCAGAATGTTTTGCAAGAAAAATGACTTTTTGTTTAATGTTTTCAGAGCAAAACATATGATTAATAAGAAAACTCTGCAAAAGGTCTGAACTTCTGCACTCCCACCATGTTTAGAAAATCCTGTGATTAAGATGTCCCATAAGGCCCGTAAGTCAATTATTCTAAACAACTGCACCAAAGGCACAGGTCAAAACTACACATGCAACACTGGAATCACTCAAGCTGTTGGGAAATTTTACATTTCAATTCAATTAAAACTGAAGCTGACACTATCAGAGTGTATGTGGGATATACACAGGTATTTAGATACATATAATAATTAGATAATCATCAATCACTTTATTTTAGTAAAATGAATTTGAATGCAAATGCATTCAAACCTTACACAGTTTAAAGATCTTAGCCTTTTATGAAGAAAAAAATAGATTTTTGTAATTTGATCAATGCTTCTATCAATATCAAAGCTTTTCACAATTATTAATTTATTTGCAACAGCAAATTCATTTTGTCTGAACTTTGCGTAGGCAACAATTTGCCTATCCAAATCAAATTTCTGTTAAATGTATACAATAATAATTTCCTAAATATACACAACCTTATTTGCATCGACAACCTTTTACAAAGTGTAAAATAGTTTTAAATATAGCAGCTGATAAAATGGATGGTATACAGTTGCTTGATGATTCAGCTTTAGCAATACTTTCATGGTCATTTCCTTTTTTTTTTTTTTACTCCATGCTAGTCAGTGTGTGTCTGCAGAGGAAGCTCCTGCTTGGACAGCTTAAGGAAAAGCCTGGAGCTTGTTATCATTGTTTTGAAATGTGTTAGACGGCATCCAGCAGCACAGACTCTCCCACTGTACCTGGCATCTGGAGGAGAGAGGGTGAGAAAGAAGAAGATCAAAGCCCCATTGTGTGACGTTTGTCTGTAAAAATGAGTGGGAAAGTACAGGCAAAACTGCATTTGAGTCATGATTATCTGTGATGGAATGAAAAAGGCAATTTGATTTTCTTGTGCAATGAATATAATTGCAGATTCAGATAAACAGTAAGTGCTTAATTCGTCACGGCGTTGTTTTAGTTGTCTATGCATATGCTGCGTTGCCTTGTTGTGTGAGGTGGTGCCAGACTTGGCACACGGTAATGTCTGTGACCTTCAGCAGATCAGCAACAATGTCTCCTTGTTTTCCCTGCAGACTGTCCATCAGCGCCTTACACTACACACTCCCCCATCTAAAGCAGGTGTGTGCACTGCAACAGAGAAGGTTGTCCAGGAATTTGGATAATGCATAAGAACTTTAGAGGAATTCACACAATTATTAACACAGGCTTTTTTTTTTTCTTTTTTTTTCCCCTTTCGGCTTTTTACATGAGACTCAGTTTCGGTAGTGCTCCATCTGATTCAGGAAAGATCATTTGCTCGATGATGATACAGACTTATGAGTTATATTTGCATGTTTGGAATTACAAAAGTAATATTCAGATTATGTATTCTAATTTAACATTCATATCAAGTCAGCATCTTACAAACTTTACGAGATTTTTATGCTCATATCTGGCTTGATTACGTCATTGAGCACAAAGACATGCGAAAGCTCCGGCTCCTTCACAGCGTACCGTACCCTAAGAGGGACATCCTCACGTACTCTTTTCCTCATAATCCATGAGGAAAACATTGTTTATTTTCTTTAGAACTCAGCTAAATGTAAAACTTGCATGTGGAAGGATGAGAGCAGTAGACCAGATTTAGAATTACTGGGTTGGGATGAAAAAGTAAGCATGTCAGGAAACAACAATTCACATTAGAAAACCAATCTTACATTGAAATATGAGCCCATCTCCCACACAATGCATCTCAGCTTAACTCCCTGAAGGCGAAACCTAATTCAGCATTTGCATTTTTAATATTTTTGAAGGACTCCCTCTCTAATTATTCTAAGATAGTTGCTTTAAAGCTCCAAATGCAAAAGTAAGGCTTCAGCACAACAGTGGAAATATCTAGATGAAATTAATAATCAGGTTTAACAGCTCGAGTACAGCACAGAAGTATGAAAATAGTTTCTATTCCATATTGTATTCAAGGTTTATTGTACATTTATTTTTGCTATAGACAGTAAAAAATTCCTTTCAAATAGATTGCATCGTTAATATTTGGTTTGGAAAACTATAGTAAATAACATCGATAGGTCAAATTAAGGTATTATGATTGGAAGCAGAGTATTCCAACCTTAGCAATTTTGTCTCAATAAGACTGCTGTCTGGCAATGCAGGACCTAGAAAACTCTTCTATGAAACCATAAAAACAGCTTCACCAAGCGGGAGACTGGTGCAGATACTAACTAATGCCATGCAATGTGGGTTGGGAGGCACAGAGAAATTTAAATGTTTAATATTGTCTGCAGTTTAAAATATGCATAATTATATACTGCACATAACTATACTATGAAGTGTCTAAACAGAGTTCTGCTGAGTGTATTTTTTTTTTTTGTGAACTTCTGAGTCTGAATCCAGGGATTGCAAATATATTTCATCTTCCGTTCAACACCTCCACCCCATCAGCCATCCCTCTCCCTGTCTCTTGATCCATTACCTCATTCATCACTGTCTCCTTTGTAATAATATTTCTGTATACCAAACCTCATTTCCTTCTTGTTGAGATTGATAGCAGTGATGACACCAAACAGTTTATCTCCCCATTTATCCCTTGTTTTCTCTTAATCGCCCCACCACCCGCACCACACTCGCTGCCTTGTGTCTCAGGAGGCGAAAGGGAAGAAATTGTGGCGAGAATGATTGGGTTCTGTACTAATTATTGAAATCTCCGGCTGCCCGGGTGACAGATCTGACTGTGTGTTGCTGTGAAATACTAACACAAAATTATGTAATACGTCAAACAGATCACAAAGGTTTATTTCTGTCGGCCTCCACAATGATTATTAAACAAAAATCATATGCTTTA
Organism: Poecilia latipinna; assembly: GCF_001443285.1. Classification (NCBI taxonomy): domain Eukaryota; kingdom Metazoa; phylum Chordata; class Actinopteri; order Cyprinodontiformes; family Poeciliidae; genus Poecilia; species Poecilia latipinna. The sequence goes on from NW_015112816.1 coordinate 347,893, forward strand.
AATTATTTTTAAATGTGCTTAGGCAGAAACGTTTAACTAAAAACACTTTTATTTGTTATTTCCAGCCGCCCATAACTATAATTCATTAAAAAAACTAAAAATTCAAGTAGTTTTAATGTTGGTGTTAAAAAACAGATACGTTTAAATACATGAATCATCCAATTATCTGAAACTAAATGTTTTATTTATCAACGTAGTAAAAGATAGTGAGCCAAACAGAACTGATATTATTGTAATAAATAAAAAACAAAAAAAGTTCCTTACAGGGCACAACTAAAAGTTAATGTTTTTATTGAATGTTATTCAATGGGTAAATTATGACTGATTTTGACATGTCAGAACTGCAATGTTTGCAGACGTGGATAAATTTATTATCATCGCTAATAAAGATTGTTAAAATGTCTGAAAAAAGATGGGATGAGTCTCATGTAACTCATGTAAATTAACATTTTTTTCCAAAAAAAAAACCCTGAGCCTCAATATTTGGTTACTTCAGCAATTCCTTAAAATAAATGTTAAATGATATGACTTGTTTGACCAGCTTAGAAAAGTATCTTTCTCTTTCCTGGGGCTATAAATATGGCATGATATATGTCGACGTCCAATTCTGTCAGCCAGTGGCCACACAGCCGGACAACGATGCATATTTATCTTTCCATGCACTGCGATGCACTGGGAAGTAAAATCACTTTTGGAAAACAGAACATCTCGACATCTTGAGGGTCACCAAGTCTCCATAGCAAGTTTTAGACATTAGCTGCACGACAAGAACTTTTTGAATGTCAGGGAAGGACCCCTCTATTTCATCAACATAAACAATAAACATGTATTGGAACTGTGAGCTTTGGTTAGATAAAACACCAATTGAGCTTTTCAGCATCAGTCACTGCAGGTGCAGCACCTATGATACTGTGGGCCTGTTTCTTCAAAGACACTGAAAACCTTGTTAATCTTGCAAGGCCTTTTCTTGCCAGTAAACCAAAAATGGGTAATTTGGCCAACACATATGCCCTAATAAACACAAAAATAGTGTAAAAAAAAAAAAACCTTCTTTCATCATCATATCAGTCACTAGATGTAAATCCAAAAGAAAACATGTAGATTAAGCAAAATAGAAGAAATCATAAGAGAAGAACCACAATTTTATTCAATCTAGGAAGTGTGTGTAATGAAGAATGGTTAAAGATCCCTTTCTCTAAATTCTGCAGACTTGTGAAATGTTAAAGGGGAAGACAAAGTTCTATCCTGTCGGCAAAGGGGGGGTAATGCAAAGTTTCAACAGCGAGGGTAGCCACACTTGTACCACTTCAAATTTTGCTGAAAGCAAATATTTCTCCCTAATCAAATAAATGTGCTTAAATCAAAAGGTGGTGTTTTCTAAACTTTAGTGTAAGAGAAAGTTAGTGCAAAAGTAAAAAAAAAAAAAGAAAGAAAAAGGTGTCTTTGTGCACACCATTACATATTTTCCAAAAAACCTTTTCACATTTATATATAAACTCATGTGAAGGGATCGAAATATTACATTCATAGGCATTTTTGCAGTTTTCAAGCACCACAATGCTCTTTCCTGAGCAAAACAGTTCAACAGATGATGGTTGGATGTTTGCCAGAAGAAAACAAAATGGGGATGAGCGAGTTTGATGTCTTTTGTTTTGTTTTGATGATGTGCTGTTGACTAATATCAGTTCTGATAAAATGAGTAAAAGAACATATAGCAAAAACTTCAAGTGATCGAGAACAGGTTCAAAATGGGAAACAGAGAAAAGAGGAAATATCTGAGAGTTTTAGAAAGGGCATACTGATGGGCTGATTTTTATCTGGTATATTGTGTGTTTGTGTGTATGTCTGTGGAAGGGGTCGTGCGTCTGGTATTGCCACTGTTTTTGCATAATGTGAGATGAGACCCCATCATCTTTCCTCCCCCACAACAATTTTATAACAGACAGCTAATAAATGTTTCATGGCAGAACAAGCTGCTCGCTTCAGCTTTATTAAATCTGAGATAATAAAGGCAGAGAGGGAGAAGGAAAAAAGAGTGAGAATAGGGGGCTGCATCAGAGAGAGAGAGAGAGATAGAGAGATTGGCATAGACTTTTCTCTAACCAGTCTGCTGTATCTTCTGTTTCTGAGGCAACGGACCCCACTGTCCCCCACCAGCCCCTCCCTGCTGCTTCCCGCTCCACCAGAGTCAGACAGGAAATGAGAAACGGGCAGACAGGATATTGCGTTCTGGTGGCCTGGGGATTAACTGTTTTATCTAAACTAACACACACCCTATCACTCACGCTCACAAACACACATCTACATCCTGACACATAGCATTCATTCTTGATCAAAGACACACAAACCTACATAGAAACACGTTTCATGCAAACCATGCATGTCATACAGGCTTTTGGTGACTTTTTTAATATTTCGAAAAAATCAATTCTGCTCTCTAATCCACTTGCAGTTTTACTATTGTGAACAATTTTTAATGAGACTATAAAACTATATGTGAGGGTTTGGCTTTGGAAAGCAGTCATTAACGAACTACTGACATTAAAGGTTGATGTGTTGAGCAAATGACAGCATCTGTCGCTGTTTTATTGTTGTATGTTTGCATTCATTCACCTTATCTGTGTTTACACCACAGTTATCTCTGTGTTTAAGTTTATGCTTGAGTGCATGAGGTGGTATCTATTTGTCTGTCTTTCTATCCATGGAAATATAGAGTATATATATATATATATATATATATATTTATATATATATGAAAATTTAGCCATACATATATATATTTATATATAGATAGATATATATATATATATATATATATGTGTGTGTGTGTGCATAGAAGGAGAGATGGCTGATATATCCCCATATTTATTGACATAGAGATATATAGATATATCGCTATACCCATACGCACGCACACACACATACACACCCACACGCGCACACACACAAAACCGTATGTGTGAGAGTGGTGGCTGGGTAGCAAGTATCGTGGGGAATGCTGGGAGATTTTAATAACACAGAAGCAGCGCAGGGAGATTTAATAAAAGGAGATGATGTGATTACTGAACCCTGGCTCTGAGCCATTTTGCTCCACAGAGCAATATCCGCCAAAAGTGTGCACGCATACGTGTACACACACACACACACATACACGCATGCGAGCATACACACGCACACACACCTAAGGAATAAAAACAAAATGCAACTTAAAAGTAAGATTGATGCATATGATTTGTTCTTTTTTCCTGTATCTCCTCAATCCTTTTGTTATACCTTAATTTTCAGGGAGCGCCAGTTATGTGTCACATGTTGCTGTCAATAAGTTTGCAGGAATCAAAATGTAGCACATCAGGACCTAAGTGTATCATATTCTGAGAGTAAATAACAGTCCAGGTGTTTTCAAGGCATTTAAGTACCACTGCACCCAAACCAAGAATAATTTAAATGCAGTGTAACCAAACCAATACCTGTATAAATATTAATCATGACAACACAGGGATGAACCAAACTGTAACAGCTCTGAGACGCATACATATTTATGAAATGAGTGTATTTCAGTCCAGACAGTGTTAAACTTGTCGGAGCTCACAGGCTAAACAATGCCACATGACACAGCTTAAGGGAGATGGCAAAGATTCTGGTTGTATGCCTTGGATCTAGAGAAATACAAAGAGGAAACACGTGATGATATCAGAACTCTACGAATGCAGCACATCCCTGTCTTTCTGAATTTGATCTTTTAATCTCTGGGCTCTAACCTTCTAACCCTCGATCGTCTCAAAAAAAAATCCATTGCATTGCACATTAAATTCCCTTTTTTTGAATCTTGAACAAAACAAAGTCCTGACACTTGTATTCCTTTCTATATGCATTGACATGTAGCAATGCACAAACTGACATTTTGTTTTCCCACAAAATAGCTTCCAGTTTAATTGGCATTATTAATCATTACTTCAGATTCCCAAACAGATGAATTATAAATGCTCAGAAAATTGTAACATGTTTGCATAAATGTGGTGAAGCTAAATTTAGGCTGCCTCAAGTGCATGGTTGCCCTCTCTCGTGTTTATTGTGATTTTGGTAAGCTTCCCCCCAAACATGACCATGTGCGAATGATACTTCTATTAGAGGGATTAGACTGATCTACTTACAGACCCCCCTCTGTGGCAGTTACCCCAAGTTGCCTTCATGTGCCATGTTGAGTAAATTCCTATCGTGCTGTGTACACATTGATTAGGGAGTGTGGAAGTTAACCACACACATCAACCGTCTTATGTCAAGCAGCCCTGACAATTCTGTTCTGTTGAGCATTGTCCACAGTGAAAGAAACTATTTAAGATACTGAAGTGTCTATTCAGATGTAAAACTATACTGATGGGTTATTCTTTGTAGAATATGCTTGCGATACCACTGACTACCACAGCATTTTGCCCTTTTTACAGATGAATTGTCCGTCTGGAGTACATTGCATCGTTATAATTAGAAAGTAGGTTTAAAGACAGTAAAACATAAGACACACAATTAGGCTATTGGGTTGACAACAGGTAGCCTACTTTTGTTTTTGGTGTCAAGTTTGAGACACTGTCATTTGGGGAATTTGAGGAGAGCGTTTGGCAGATGGATTGAGAAAGATTAGCTGCAGCAGCTGCGTTTGGGACGGAATCACAGATTAGAAGCTCTAATGTGCAGACCTGGCTCTGTCTTTGCACTCCAGATTTGGGCAACAACACCTTACTCTCACTCATTCTGGGAAGGTCATTACTCAGCCTTCATCTCCTCCTCCCCTCCCTTTTCATTCTCTCTCCCTTCCTAATAAGATCTGTGTTTTGTTGTGATGCTATTTCAATATCCACGAGTCTTGACTGTTTCTAGAGCTCTTCTACTCTTGAGATCCTCATTCTTCAGAAGTGATGCTGATGTTCTTGTGCATTAAAACTATAACCTCGCTGGAGTTATTCTAAACCAACAGCACAATAATAGGTGTTGCATTTAAGTAAATAAGTAAGGCAGTTGTTGCATGACCTAATGTTGGTTTGCATGCATGCATGTGTATGTGTGGGCTAGTACCTGTGTTTGTGTGTGTGTGTGTTTTGTGTGCATAAGTGAGAGGAGAGAGATTAACCCCATGCTATCACCAATCCCTGGTTATGAGTTTACAGCGTCTGTCTGGCCATCTCACTGTTTAAACAACAATCTAATTAATCCTGTCTTTATTAGTTTCAGTGAACTGGGGAGGCAGGCTTGGAGGGCATGAGGGAAAACTGGGAATGCTGGCAGAAAAGGCTGAAGGAGGGGGAGGAAACCAAGTGCAAGAACAGGGATTTGGGAGGAATTTGAAGTCAGAGACTTGGGCCCTGTGAATGTAAATAGGCACTGGAAGTAATTGTGAAGCATGAGAGCAATTGAAAGGTTATAACATCACAGAGGGGGAGAAACAGAGGAACAAAAGAAAAATAGGAAAATAAATGGATCCAACAAAGACCTAATTTACAGAGTAGCATATGTATTTTTAAGATTATGGTTTGTATAAGGTTACCTGGAATGTAACAAGTTCTCAACATTTAAGGCTTGTGCTGGAAAATGCAGTAGATTATCAACCAACTACTGCCACCTACTGTCATTAGGGAGAAACCAAAACACAAAACTGTTGGAAGCAATTGTTACTCATCTTAACAGATGTTCACCTTGTTGCTCTGTGAATTGAGTAATGCCTGTGCAGTCTTTAATTAAGAGGCTTCACTCATCTACATGTTAATTGCAGATGAGGGTAAATATATTAGAGATCCTTGTTTGTATCTTCAAATTGAATTGCCTTAACTGCCTTTCTGCTTTCACACATCAACCAATCTGAACGCATACGGGCACGTTTCTCTGCTTCTTTCTACTTTCAGGCTCTTTATAAGGAAGTGCAGCGCTTGCCTGCAGGTCATTGGACGCTCTGAGCTGATAATGCGTGTGCTGGGCCAGGTATACCACCTGGGCTGCTTCAGCTGCTGCGAGTGTGAGCGCCGACTGCAGAGAGGTGATGAGTTTGTGTTGAAAGAAGGCCAGCTGCTCTGCCGCATGGACTACGAAAAGGAGAGGGAAATGCTTGCTGCGATTAGTCCTGCTCCAACTGAATCAGGTGCAGTGTTTGATGGAAAACTGTTTAACTTGTGCCACATCTATCTAATAGAAATCACAATAGAACGTATTTCTCCGAAAAATTCTGATGGCTCTTTGTAAACACGTAGCCCTGCCACATTTTACCAAATAACCAAGTAATATGATGGGGAATAAAAGAATTCAAGCTTGTGTCAGGTCACAAGTAATTGTAAAGAGATTATCCAAATAGTGATACACCACAAAACTGCCTTGCCGAGCACACCGCACTGGGGTTTAAGTTTGAGCTTTGTCAACACTTTGTCTTATTCAGTGAAAAGTGAGGATGAAGATGGTGGGGGAGGATCTGGCAGTGGGAAAGGTGGTGATGAAGGCAAAGAGCACAAGCGTTCAAAAAGACCACGCACCATCTTGACTACACAGCAGCGGCGAGCTTTCAAGGCCTCTTTTGAAGTATCGGCCAAGCCATGCCGAAAGGTGGGTGAATCAGCCTCTTATCAGTGAAAAAGCATGCCAAACAGACCTCGACTTTCCTTTCAGAGTTCATTGTTTTATCCTCGGTTGTCCGAAAAGCACTGAAAAACTCTAACCTGTAGGTGAGGGAAACACTGGCTGCAGAGACTGGCCTGACAGTGCGGGTTGTCCAGGTGTGGTTTCAAAACCAGAGAGCTAAGGTCAGACTGTCTCTTCCTTGAAGATATGTACAATCACTTTACATGTCAACACCCATAGGAGATTCTTAGGGTATCCTATTTTGTGCCCTAGATGAAAAAGATAGCTCGCAGACAGCAGCAACAGCAGCAGCAGCAGCAGGAACAAGAACAACTGGGAGGGAGCAGGAGAGGGCCTAGCAGAGGGGGCCGTCAAAGCAATGACGACAGTGAGGGTAAGAGAAAGATTTAGAAAAAGGCAGACAAAAAAAATGTAGCATTTAAAATGAACCTCTACCTTTCCAGATGGATCTAGTACTCATGGAATGGATAGCATGCTGGGATATCCATCTTTGCCACGTCAGCAGCTACTTTCTCTGGACCCCAACATTTACGGCGGAGAGCCATTCCGACATGGTCTGACACCTCCTCAACTAAACAGTGAGCAGATCCACTCCTACGGTAAGACGCACTGATAAAGCCTCAAGCTTGATTTACATTTTCATTCTTTAAAGTCATTTCTGACATCCTTTTTTAGTATAACTGAAAAAGACAAATGTTGACCACATATATTTGGATTCTCCTCTTTCTTTTTGCTGCAGACTCAGAGACGGTCTTCCATGACTTGGACAGCGATGGAAGCCTCAGTCACCTTGGTGACTGTCTCTTGGCAACAGGAGAAGCCGGTCTCCTGGCAGGACGAGTAGGAAACCCCATCGACCGTCTGTACTCCATGCAGAACTCGTACTTCACCTCCTGACCCTTAAAAACTCTCATCTTTACCCCACCTGTTCCACCTTTCACCCCCTGAGAAGCAACCTGCCTATGGGACTATTTTCAATTAAACTGGCTGCAGCCAAACATACTCCTGAGCTTTTATTGCTGGAAAACATCCTCACAAGTCAGACGGTTATAACATCACTCTGCTGATTAGCATAATGTCCTCTCGTGCTTTCCTGAATAAGAATCATATGCTGGAACTACGGGCACTGTAAATTTCCATGATAATGGCCTTCTATTTTTTCCATCGTATTTATGCCATACTCGGTGAGAATATTTCACTTCGCTTTGAGACAGAAAAACAATAACCACACATCGATCATTAAATATAAATAAGTTACAGAATTTTAATGAATCAAGTCAAGTTAAATGTATGTAGGAGTTGTGGTAGTTTTAAACATTCGGGGTTCTAAATACTATTAGTACATTGGTGAACTTTCTTTGTTCTGTCTGGATTCATTTTTATCGGTGTGTGTGGTTGGCTGGAGCATATACAAGAGTATATGTATGGGACTACAGTTTTGCTCTCAGGTTAGTGTGTATGTTTGTGAGACCTGAGTGTCATCTCAGGAAATTGTGCTGGATAGAATGACATCTTTAAATCCCCTAATATTTCTAATTGTATGTTTTTTGACAAATGACAGCTAAAAAACTGTGGACCAAAAATAAATTACTTTTGCATTTAGAAAATAGATGACCGTCCAGTGTCATTTGAAAAGCCTTAAGTGGAAACAGGGTTGTATAAGTGCTCATTACTTTAGTTTACGCTTTTATATCATCGGTAAAATTTTAGTGTAGTAAATTACAACCAAAAGATCTACAATGCCCAAAACCTAGGTCTTCAAGTCCACAATGATGAATTCCAATTGTAAATGTGAATACAACTGTGTCACACCTAATTGTTGCAATCAGTTTCTGTAATAATTTCCTTTGTCAAAAATATCCTCATAGATACTGTTGGGTAGACATTTTGTACCTTCTGTGATAATCAGCAAATATTTAAACTATAGCATGATATTTGTGTGCCACAAAGTAGATCTATAGAAATAGAATCCAATTTTATTTTGGATAGCAAGTGCTGCTGAAAGGATCGGAGCAGACTCATCCTGTGGCACAGCACAAAAAAGAATTAAGGTGATACCCGTCTCATTTAAATGTCAGTGATCTGCCGAAGCCTGGGGTACTCTTTAAGAAATTGTTTGATTCTAATAATACATGGCGTTTTTACTGTGATACTAATGTGAATGTAACTTATTTGTGTGGTACTAGATGACATTTTATCTATTTTGTTCAGTGACAGCAAGGTGATGTGCTTTGAATTTAATGTTCATGTATCTTTCAACACAATCTGCGGTTTTACCTTTAAAGTAAAACTGCCTTATTTGTCCTTAATACAATAAATAATGAAAGACTTACCAATCGCTCACGTGGCATGAACTAATAATTCACCTAAAAATAAAGCAATCTATTTCTCCTCCATGACTCACACCAAAACCTTTAATAATTGAACCAGAAAATGTCTGTTCTGCTTAATGGTCACAAGGTTCATAACTCAATTTCCTCCCTCTGTCTGTCTCAGTAGTCCTGCTGATTAGAGGTGAATAACCTGTTCTTTTTTCTCCTATCTTCCCAAACTCCCTATTGCTCAGTGACCGGATAGTCAGGTTTGTGTGGGAGCAATGCATTCCAGTTTAATATTTGACTATGACCTGGAAAAGGCATCAGCAGTAAGGACATAAATAATCAACATAAAATAACAGAGGGTTATGACATCAAATGAATAATGGAAACCTAATATTAATTAAGTAAAACTGGGGTACACAAAACATTGCAAACCTGACTTATTTATTCAAACGCAAGGATACGTGATATTCAAATGGTGTAATGTACAGTGCTAGAGCATTCCTATTTTTTTTTTTACATTTGAAATCAGTCACAATAGGTCACAGTAAGACGAACAGATATTGAACACTCACCACATATATATATATATATATATATATAAATTCAAATAAACACAGTTGACACATAAAAATCCAGCTTGTGTAGAGGTTAGGTCTGACGATGGAAGTTGCTGAATCCTACGATGTGTCAGAACTTGAATCAGAAGCTAGGAATAAAAGAGCAGAGATTGGCATAATTGTTAAAAAAATGTGGAATTTGATTCAATTTTCCAACATGGTAATTGTACATGGTTAACCCCCTTAGTATCAACAAGATGGGGTTACAGTATAACCTTGAACAGTCAAAACAAAGTAATACTGAATAATGACCTAAATTTGGAGTTGACTTGCATTTTCATAATTCTAAATCATAAAAACAATATAAATCCATGTGACATACAGTACATATAGAGACATTTCTCATCATTAGAGGGTTAATGGAGTTGTGTCAGAGAAATATTTTACAGCACAGTTTGCACAAATATATCTAAAACGTTTTATGATCCAGTGTTTATGCGGGACCTTTGCTATCTAAAAGATGATGATAAAAAGGAATTGCCCTTTTTGCTATCTGAAAGGGCAATTCCAGTAAAGTCTTACCCACGCTGCTGAGGTCAACGGAGTCTGCACAGCCTAGAAAGCGGGTCACGTGTGGCGAACAAGAGGTAGGTGAGGTCAGGTTTTCTTTCAGACATTGCTCAAATTTCTCAAATTCTGTGGAGCAGTCTTCCCTGATCTTCTGGATCACTGGACTGTAAACATTAAATGGTCAGGCACAAGGAAAAACGTATAGGTATATAGGATAGATCAATTGACTTACTGTGATGATGTACACTGAGAAACCTTGAGTTTTAGGTCATGGCACTTGTGTTGCCAAGACGTTGGATTTGAGGCAACGCATGACCCATATGTCTCCAGTTCTTTATAACAGTACTTTGCTGATATTTCCATAGCTGCTTGCCTGAAAGGAAACATAATTATATAAACAGTGGTAAGTGGCGGGTCAATCTTATCTATCAATTTGACAACGTGCTAAAGCAGCAGAACTCTAAACGGAGCATTGTGGTGTAATATTACTAATGTAATCCATTATTTCAATTCTTACATGTTGGTGTTTGAAGCTGTGTCGAATCGACTACGGAAGCGTGACAAACAAGGTTAAACGACCACTACTTCAGCGTGTGGAAACGAAGTCTATGCTATTAAGAGCTACAACACGCACACCCATATTTGATTGGAAGGAAAAGCAACGTCCTAATGATGTTCTTCAATTTTGTTGGGGCAGGTTTGTGTCTGTCATGCATGTAGGTAACGCCCCTACAGTGACGTTTTTTATTTAAAGGGGCAGTAATTTAGTCGCACGAAGAACTACTTTGTATTTTTGAATTTAGATTGTTTTGACTTTACTCTAGATGTCCTGTAGCAGAGAAAATACATGCTTATTTTAGCTTGTGAAACGCCACCCGATTAATATCGCTGTAAATCAAGGAGTAACCCATACACGTTTTAAATTTGTGTTTTAATTATATCAGAAAGCACAGCTTAATACGTTTCTTTTAATTTCTTGTACTTTAGTTACCGTACTAAAATCTACGATTCTCCAACTTCTTTGTTTTATTTGTTTCCTTTTTACGTTTCCCTGTGTTTATTAATTTTATTTATTCCAACTTATATTGAAAAATAACTGCAGAAAGCAACCTGAAATATTACTAATTTGGAAACCTCAGTAATGTAAAGGCGTTTTGAAAAAAAAAAAAAAAAGAAGATAAAAAGCAAGTTGGAGGTAAACTGACGCTCTTTAAATATGACGTGTCTTTGCGTATTTGCGTATGCGGAAGCAGCGGTCGGGAAACAGTCAACTCAAAAGACGGGCTCTCAAAGGTGGATAACACACCGCTTCGTGCGTAGAATCGTATTTTTAACGACTGTAGCGAGACGGGGTGGTGGTGGATGGTAGAGGGGGCCAAAGGAGGGATTCGGATACAATGAACGACGCCAAGAAAGACGAGAGTATGGCTGCAGACGGAATCCGAGGACCGGGTGAGCTACAAATGGCCCCCTCTGTTAACCACAACCAGAATGACAGCGGCGCCGGTGATGAGCTAGTAAGCTCGGTGACGCTGTACAGACGGAGGCCCCGACTGCTACACGGCACTGTCCTCCCGTTTCTGGCTGTTCTCTACCCTGGCTGGGTGTACGTGTGGTTAGGAGTGTACGGTGCCTCGGAGTATCCAGAGGCAGGCCTCCTCGCGTTAGCCGCTATCGGGATCGCGCACGTCCTCACAGCACTCTCTGGATACTGGTCCGTGCACGTGCATTGTTGGCTCACTTGTTCCAAGGTAAATGCAAGTTATAGCAAATTATGTGCACTTTTACAGCAGATAGTCCAAAAACATCCTACCTATTTTTTTAGCTCAATAAAAAAAATCTCACATACAGTATAATGAGATTTTCTCTACTCCTGAACATGTCAAATAGCACATGTATTAGTGCTGGCTGTATTTTAAGGTTTCTATGCATCACGTAATGTTTTATAAATTTTTTGACTTTATGTATACATTGTCTATAAATAGTACTTATCCAAAATATTCTCCTTTCGAGTGTTCTCTTTCAGATGTCCACAGAGTTTGTACTGATTAGTAAACATTTGCTTGGTGATAACCAATGAAAATGAAAGAAACATTACAGTTATTAATCCTATGTCAAATTTATATATTTTGATATATTTGTATCTTTGATGGTTGACGGACAGAATGGCATTCTGGGAAACTGAAGTTCTTGTTATGACTTCAAATACCAGAATAATCAATATCTGTCTTAAAGATCCTGTTTATTATAAATTTACTAGCATTGGAAACCAACATCTGTTATGAAACAAATAGTCAGAAGGTAACAGATCTTTTAAATTACCCAACATTGAACAAATACAGATCTCATCAAAACTTTTGCTGAAAGGCATGTTGAGTTCATCATCCTCATCATTCCTCTGTTTAGGGAAAGTTTAGCTATTTTCTCTGTATATCAGCGGGTTGTGATGAGTATATCATTAGGGTGCTCCAAAAATAAAAGTGCTGTCCCAACAGCATGTGAATATATCATCTGTTTTCTTTCTTTAAATAAAAACAGGAGCCAGATCCCAAGCTGGCTACTCTGGCAAAGGTCATTCCCACCCCTAACAATGGTTCTGCTGAGCTTGTCACACTCCAGAGGGATCAGGTTTGTTCACATCTTTAAAGACTGATTTCCCTATGTTGTCATATTTGGAAATATGTTACTTCCCTAAAATGCTCAAATATAGTGTGACAAGGTTTGTGAAAGCCACACCTGCCATTACTGTTTATCAAAGATCTACGTGCTTAGAAATTTGGCTTTATTTATCTGGAAGTTGTTAGGTTAATTTAGATATTGGTTTTGAATTTTATCTATTACTTGGATGTTTTTTTTTTTGTTTTGTTTTTTTGCCACTGCAATATATTTTTTTAAACATATGTCCTATGTTTTGATCAACAGGATGAAAATGGGGAAAAGATCTTATCTTTTGAGTTTCAAAAGATCCGTTACATTTTTGACTACCAAGAGAAGAAATGTTTCCTTCCAGTGGCATTCCCCATTAACCACCCAATAGGCCACTTCCAGTCATGGCGTGGATACCAGGAAGAAACTGAGCTAAAGGCTGCAGAAAAGCGATATGGCGCCAATCGTGCAGATATGGTTGTGCCAGATTTTCTGGAGCTCTTTAAAGAAAGAGCAACAGCTCCTTTTTTCGTCTTCCAGGTACGTGTGTTTCTTTTTCCTGGAATTGGTCTGGGTTCATTAGTCAGGAAGAGAAAATGTAAATGCTTTGCATCAGTTTGATGTTATCTGCCCTTTGTCCATCAGGTTTTCTGTGTGGGGCTGTGGTGTCTGGACGAATACTGGTATTACAGTGTTTTTACTCTGTTCATGCTGGTTGCATTTGAGGCATCCCTGGTCCAACAGCAAATGAGGAATATGTCAGAAATACGCCGCATGGGAAATAAGCCCTATATGATCCAGGTAAGCTTGATCAAGTTTAAAATGCATTCTGTTGCTAATTTGGTCATAAGAACTTTATAGTGAAATGATCAAGTTCACTTATGCAACCAACAGAGTTTGATGAAGAATGAAAAGTCACACATGTATCCAAATTGAATTGAAAAAGACATTTTATATTAGGCCATTTAATAGTGCTGAGGGACTTTTTCCATTGGCTTCATGAAGAGAGGTCAGACCTTTAAAACATATTTTATCCAAATTTCAGAGCTCAGTCTGTTTTCCATAAATAATGTGATATCCCTAGCATATCAAAATAAGTGTATTTACGTTTTTGATAGGTGTATCGCAACAGGAAATGGAGACCTATTTCTAGTGATGAACTAGTTCCTGGAGACATTGTCTCCATAGGTGAGTGTGCAGTCCTAAATGTTATGACTCCTTACCTCAAACCTTACATTCATTTTCTGTGTTGAAATGTGTGTTTTCTATTCTATAGGACGCTCACCCCAAGACAACTTGGTACCCTGTGATGTGCTGCTTCTCAGAGGACGTTGCATTGTGGATGAAGCCATGCTGACTGGAGAGTCTGTCCCACAGATGAAGGTTAGTAAATAATATAGTGATGTGGTAAACTATTTGCTTCAGTACAGATTTTTACTGTTTTTGCTGCGTCTAAATATTTCAGAGCAACAAACAATGTCATAATTAGACGGACAAACTCAGTAAAAAAAAAAAAATACAAGATGGTATTTAAAATGTTAACTGCCTTGTTAAATTATAAATTAAATTTATAAGCCCCGCATTTAGAAAGTTGAGTTCAGTTTCACTAGCCACACTCAAGTCTGATTGCTTCCACACCACACTATTTCTCAAATAGAAAATTCTGATGAGATACAATGGGATAAAGGCGACAAATCATGTCTTGATTTAAAAAAATGTTAAGAATGGATCAGAAATCCATTTTGGGACTCGACCAAACCATAGTGAGAGACATTTTTCCTTCCGAATTGATGGACACAAAAAACTTTCTTGATCTACCAAGATAACTCTTAAAGGTGCCTCAGTGCATACCCTGGAGGTCACATAGGTCGTCACTTGTCTCTGTTGAGGTCAGTTTTCATGAAACAACAAGAAGAACAAGCCTGTCTGGCACATCTGGATGCTTGGGAATCTCTGTGGCTGCTCCAACCCAAAAGCACCAACAAAATTGTTGCCTATTTCACCAGTAGCATTTGGGAGTAGAGTAGTAAAAATTTAGACTGAAATCTAATTGAGATGCTTCTGCATGCCCTAAAACCTGCATTCCCTGAAAACCAATGTAGCTGAATTAAAACTGAATTGTTGTCATTAGCTGAATTAAAAACAAATGGGCAAAACATTCTTTCACATCGATGTAAAAGATCATCTCTAGTTATTGCAAATGCTTAACGGCAGTTGTTGCCTCCAAGAGTGACACCACCAGATATTAGATTTAGAACGCAATTACTTTTCATGTTGGATCTGGTTGGTCCTGACAGCCGATTTGACTGAAATGCATCATATTTTGAAAACTAAATTATGGATTTTTTGTCTGATATTATTTGTTTGAGCATCTGAAGTACTTAAGTGTGACAAGAAAAAGACAAACCAGTGGTTTAAATACCTTTTCATTGTGCTGTTATTTCAGTCAGATTCAAGCCTTTTTTTAACTATTGTGTGCAGGAGCCAGTAGAAGACTTGGATCCAGGGCAGATTTTGGACCTTCAGACAGACTCTCGCCTGCATATCATTTCTGGTGGAACCAAAGTGGTTCAGCATACTCCTCCTTTAAAGACCAGTGCTGGACTTAAGCGTAAGTGCTAGTGCCTCTGTCTTTCCATTTGTCAACAGGAGTATCTATTAGCATTGGACAGTGTATTTATTTGTACTCTTTTTCATTGTTTGCAGCTGTAGACAATGGTTGTGTGGCCTACGTACTGAGAACAGGATTCTATACGTCTCAGGTAAGGAATATGGATAACTCTTAAATCTTGTGGCAATTTTTTACTCCATTATTAAATCCATTGTTGTCTGTTACTAAACAGTGTGTTGTGACATTGTTCTACAGGGTAAACTGCTAAGGACAATTCTCTTCGGTGTAAAGAGAGTGACGGCAAACAACCTGGAGACTTTTATCTTTATTCTCTTCCTCCTTGTGTTTGCCATTGCTGCTGCTGCATATGTGTGGGTTGAAGGTGAGATGACAACAGTTAGCTCATTAAGATGTATCACAATTTTTTTTGAAAGCCAATAAAACTTGCATCCAAATTTGTACTTATAGGTCAGAATGAGCGGTGAAGTTGATTCTGAAACATGTCCTTTTTTTATTATTATTTGTATCCCTCCCTAGGAACAAAGGATCTCACAAGGAATCGCTACAAGTTGTTTTTGGAGTGCACACTTATTCTCACTTCAGTGGTCCCGCCGGAACTTCCAATAGAGCTTTCTTTAGCAGTGAACACATCTCTCATTGCCTTGGCTAAACTTTGTAAGTTTGTTTCTTTGTCTGCTGGGATCGTAGAATACCTACTGCAACAAATTCACTAAGTGGTATCGAGTATGACGCTTGTTGCTCTTTTTCTGCTTTAGATGTTTTCTGCACAGAACCCTTCAGGATACCATTTGCAGGGAAAGTAGAGATTTGCTGTTTTGACAAAACAGGAACTCTGACCAGTGACAGCTTGGTAGTTCGAGGGGTAGCGGGCCTCAGGTAAACCCTGTCAACCAATTCTCTGTTTGGAAGCGTAAAATTGAGAAGACAAGATTAAATTACAAGATTGTGCTTGTAATTTAGATTGTAATTATTTGCCGTTTATTGTATCCATCCTGTTTTCACTGACAGAGAGGGAAAAGAGGTGATGCCTGTCTCTGAGATCCCAGTTGAGACGCATAGGGTTGTGGCTACCTGTCACTCACTGGTTACTCTGGATGATGGGCAACTGGTGGGAGATCCATTAGAGAAGGCCATGCTAACTGCTGCTGACTGGACGCTTACCAAAGGTGCCTCCTACATCTATAGTGCAATTCATGAGTGTGCTCGGACTATTTGGTTAACAGTGTTCCCCTTATATTATTGGACTAGTACATTTTAAACAGTAGAATGGTTACTTAAGTTCTTTCTTTTTCTGTTTAAACCAGATGAAAAAGTTTTCCCACGAGGCATCAAAACACAGGGACTGAAGATCCACCAGCGCTTCCATTTTGCCAGTGCTCTGAAAAGGATGTCTGTCTTGGCCTCGTACGAGAAACTTGGATCCACCGAACTTTGCTACATCTCGACAGTCAAGGGTGCCCCAGAGACACTTAGAGGAATGGTAAATTACAGCTCCACATTTTTCACAGACTCTTCACTTCCTTGTCTAAAATAAGTGTCTAAAATACTGCTGTCCGTAGTTTACAGCGTGTCCAGGAAATTATGATGAAGTCCACAGAGAAATGTCACGGGAAGGGGCACGAGTTCTGGCCTTGGGTTACAAAGAAATTGGACACCTCAGTCATCAACAGGTTTGTTTAGCTTTTGTTTTTTTCTTTTAATCAAAACCTTCGGAGGCTGTTTGATTTTTCTGTAGTGTCTATAAACAGACCTGATAGAAACTAACTAAAATCTCTTTGATTTATGTAGTGCCGTGAGATCAGTCGTGATGCTTTGGAGTGTGATCTACAATTTGCTGGTTTTATGGTTGTTTCCTGTCCACTCAAGAATGACAGCAAGGCAGTGATCAAAGAGATCCAAGAAGCATCTCATCATGTAAAAAAAAAAAACTAAACAAAACGGTGATGAAAATTTTGGGTTCGTTCTCAAATAAGCAACTTTCTTCTCTTCCTTCAGGTGGTCATGATCACAGGAGACAACCCCCTCACTGCATGCCATGTTGCAAGAGAGCTCCACTTTATCCAGAAAGATCACACACTTATTTTGCAGCCGAGCCTCAATCAGGGTACGCATTAGGTTCATCGCTTAATTCTGCGAGTGTTTTGACACTTGGCTTGAATAACGAGAAGTTTTATGTATAAATGCTGTTTTTCCAGGTCAGTGGCACTGGGAATCCATTGATGGCACCGTAACTGTTGCGCTGCCCCCTCCTTCAGTTTCTTCGTTTGTGCAACAGTTTGACTTGTGTGTAACAGGAGAAGGGCTGGCTCGGTTGGGCTGCGATCCCCACCTTCTCCACACACTGTTACCACATATACGAGTATTTGCTCGAGTCAGTCCAAAACAGAAGGTGGGTCCTGAAGCAGCAGCCTTTAAGTCATAGTTTGTGCGCTCTCTTCCTACCTCAATTTGGTGTTCTCAGCAAAAGTTTGATTTCATGTGTTTTAGGAATTTGTAATCACCAGCCTTAAGGGGCTTGGTTATGTGACCCTGATGTGTGGTGATGGCACAAATGACGTCGGAGCACTTAAACATGCTCACATAGGTAAGTTATTTTTAAATAACTTACCTGAAACAAGTTTGCCAAGAGTTGCCTCCAGTTGTGAGCAATGAACATTTTGTTTTCTCACAGGGGTGGCCCTCTTAGCCAATGCTCCAGAGCGCATGCCTGAGAAAAAGAAGCGGGGTAGAGATAAGGAGTCGGCAACATCAGACATAAGGCCTGTACCACCTGCTAGTTCTGGTGTCAAGCTGAGCTCCAGAGCAGCCAGACAGCGGGCCATGGCCCAGAGGGAGGAGCAGCTTGCAGCACAAAAGGTGTTCTACTTTATCATTTAACAAAAAATAGTTGCATCTTCTTTTAGAAACATAATGTAATCATAGAGGCAATTAATTAATTACAATAGGTATTCAGCTCTAATTTGTCACAATCTCTCTAGTTGCAACTGTCCAAGAAATATTAAAAATCTCTTTGTTTTATGTTTAAAATGGAGCCTTTAGAGAACTACTGGGATGTCTTAGATTGTTAAATCTATGAGCAAGGCCTAGATTATGGCTAAAGATATAACTAAATTAGACTTAGAATATATTTAATGTCCCACTCATCTTTCAATGTCATCATATACATTTGACATGGGCTACTCAAAAGAAATATGAGCTACTCAAAAAAAAAAAAGCTTACTTTTGTTAACCATTTTTTGTGCTTACTGTAACATGAAGAAACATACACTTCGCTAACCATTAGGATTTCTCTAACAGGAAAAAATAAGTCAAGTTCTCCGAGAACTTGAAGAGGATCAGGTACAAGTCGTCAAGCTGGGTGACGCTTCCATTGCTGCCCCTTTCACGTCCAAACTGTCCTCCATTCAGTGCAGTGAGTCACATGTTTCAATACTTATTTCTCTGTATTTATAAATAAAACTGATTATTAACTCTCGGACTCAATTTGTTTTTGTCTTTATTCCCCCAGTTTGCCATGTAATAAAACAAGGCCGCTGCACTCTGGTTACAACACTGCAGATGTTCAAGATTCTAGCTCTCAATGCACTAGTGCTGGCCTACAGTCAGTCTGTCCTCTACCTCGAAGGAGTCAAATTCAGCGATTTCCAGGCGACTCTGCAAGGCTTGCTTTTGGCTGGATGCTTTCTTTTTATATCTAGGTCAAAGGTTAGAATTTGAGTTATTTACTGTAAAGTTAACATGTTTTTTGGTGCTTACTGTAAATGTAAATTTTAAAACTCCACCGTAATTCTGTTTCTATTTAAAAAAAAAAGACAAATTAGGATTTTTTTTTTTCTCCTCTTTTCGCAGCCTCTGAAAACGTTGTCTCGAGAGCGGCCTTTACCAAACATCTTCAATCTGTACACAGTGTTGACTGTGCTGCTGCAGTTTGCAGTTCACTTTTGTAGTCTTGTGTATCTTTACAAAGAGGCGCAAACCAGAAGTCCACCAAGGTAAGCAAAAGTGCAACGGGGTAAGACCAAAGACCTCTTGAAAGACCGTGCATCATAGTAATAGCATGTGAAATGTGTTTTTTGAATTGGCTGAGCATTTCTATGTTCAAATAAAACATAGAAATGAAACAGAAAAGATTGTTCCCCACCAGTATCGCCTTTGTATTAGACATTTTTTAACAACTTTTTGTTTAAAATGTTTTTGGAGTAATACTTTCTCAGATTTTATCTTTTTAAAATGGGACGTCCAAGCTGCTGATGAGCAAACACTTGTTTAATTTATTATAAAATGTATACAATGTTTTCTCTTTTTCCTATCAGTGATACTTTGTGAATGCTTTATCATTTTTATGTTTTTTTTGTTGTTTTTTTACAGAGAGGAGCAGTTTGTAGATCTGTATAAAGAATTCGAACCCAGCCTAATTAACAGCACTGTGTACATAATGTCAATGGCCATGCAGATGGCCACCTTTGCCATAAACTACAAGGTATCTTTTCACTTTTGGGACCATGTATTGGTTATTTAAAACCATGTCTAAATAACTGGTGTTTATTTACATAATGGATTCCTCTTTGTGTCTTACAGGGTCACCCATTCATGGAGTCTCTCAGTGAAAATCGACCACTACTGTGGAGTATCGTACTTTCAGGGTTAGCAATTGTCGGGCTTCTTACTGGTTCCTCTCCAGAATTCAATGAACAGTTTGCTCTTGTAGAAATTCCAACTGAGGTGAGCTAACATTACTTTACCGTTTCTTGTTTTGATATTCTTGTAATAAGATCGTGTAACATGCTTTGTCTGATTTCTTGCAGTTCAAATTAATAATTGCCCAGGTTCTGCTGGTGGACTTTGTTGCTGCTCTGCTCGTGGACCGTGTCCTGCAGTTCTTCCTGGGCAAAGGAACTCTCAGGCTGCCTTCTTGATCTCAGTGCCAACAGCAAATGCTGCCCTTATTACCAAACTGTAAAGGGACAGAAGATTTTGAAAGAGGAAGAAAAGTACGGCTGTTGTTCCAAACACTTGACAGCTGAGATAGTCATGGCATGTAGGACTGTTCACTCTGTGTATCCCTTTCTTTGTTCCCCCCTGAACTCTTTACGTCTGTTGTTTTCTTTTTCCATTTGCTTTGTCTCAATTCTAATGTTTTTTATAACTGTCCATTTTTCTACATCGTTCTTTTGTTTTTCCCTCCCCACTCTTATTGACAGGCCATGAAGACAGCAGTATTGAGTGGAGTTTCAGATTGTGCTAGCCAGAGTGAAAACTACAGGCACAAAAAGGGCATTCTCCAAGAGAATTGCAATAGTGTTTTGGATTTTTTCCCCCTCCCTTGTTTTTGTAAAAAGTGAAAAAGAAATTTAACAGACTTATAAAGATTTAAAATGATGAAGTATTCATTTTGTCTTTTTTTTGTGTGTGTGTGTTTTTTTTTTTTTATTGTATTGAGAGAATGTAAGTAACACAAATTATTTTTGCTGGTAAATTTGGCATTACTAAGATATGAGAATACAATATAAGTCAACATGGAAACAAGATTGTTTATCAAAGTGTCTATGTCATGGGAACTAAACTAAAGTACTCTTTTGTTAAAATCTCAAACACTGGAATTTTTATATTTTTTAAATGCTATTAAATTTTGCTTTGATGCCACAACTATCAAAGTTAAAAGATATGCAAGTTAAGTTTAACTGATTCTGATTAAGACCAAAGTAACTCAATGTCCAATTTAAATTGGACATTTGTTTACTTTTAAACGTATCCTATTATTAGGTAAACTATAGGCACCTTACAACTTCAAAGATGAATATAGAATATAACTTTTACTTTCACAAGTTTAGAAATTGGCTAATAATTTTAAGAATTGTACATTTTCTAACCTGAAGCAGTCATTTCAAGCAGATTCCAAGAAATGAGAAATAACTAAGTCCACTACCAAAAACACACAAATGAAAGTAATGGAGAATGGTAAAAATCTCTTAAAGACTTGTAGAACATTTTATAGTCTGAAGAAACTAAGCTTGATGTTTTTGGCAAAACAGAAAAAAAAAAAACAGCAGTAAAACATGGTGTAGGCAGAATCATGCTTTTGGTTTTACTTTTCTTCACATGGGAGATGAAATTATGAACAGTTTCAAACATCAGTTTTTATTCAAAACCTTTTGCTATCTGCTGTAAAGATGAAGATGGAGTTTATATTTTAGCGTCACCGAATTCATACAAAGCTGATCAAAAAATGTACTTCAGACGTAAAACAAAAATTTATTGTCCTAGCCAGGGTCCAGAATAAAATTGGAGTTGACATTGTGGAAAACGGTGGACAAGAGACGTTCTCACAGTGTGATCATGTGGAGAACCTTTGGTAAGTAAAGTGTGGAGATGAGGGGCGAGAAGATGTGGCATGCTACCAAATAATGCTGAATGTGGAAATTTTATTCCAAATTGAATTCAGCAATATTAATTTTGTCTCTCAAACATTTTTTATTTGTAAAAAAATACATGTCATGTCTTAAGCGCAAAAAGTTTTTAAGTGTTTTGTCATAGTTTTATTTTTTAAGGAGAGATACAAAATGAAAGCATTTAAACATTTTGACTTTGGAGAGCCTCTGTACACTTTTTTTTTTTGCAACAAACTTGAAGTCATTTAAACATTGTTCCTATAAAACAGTCGCAATCTTTTGAACTTTATTCAAAGGGATCACAATAAATATGACCTTTGCTAAAATGCCCCTATTTAACTTTTCATATAAGTATTTCTAAATGCATCTATGTAAGGTGCAACAAATTTAGTTTTAAGCCTTGACCCTTGTATTGCTTAACTACATTTCCCATGAGTCTTAGAGCCGTGAAAGGGTGGGTTTGGTCTTTGAGCGCGCTGTTAGGACAGCTATTTGAAATTAAAATGGCGGAAAAGACGGCTGAAGTTGAGCACGGGTATGTTTTGTTTTAAGCTCGTAATACAACTTATTTAAATTAAACAAATCCATTACCTTACTACTGTAAATAATCTTAAACGAACTGTATTGTTGTCATGTTTTGGTGGACCTTTCTGAGAGTTTTGTTCTGGTCTGATGTAAACATTAAAGCGACTTTTTCGTCTGTTACCTGCTTTAGCTGCGGACGTGTTGAGGCAGACGAAACCTCAGCAGAGGTGAGAAATAAAAACCCTTTCTGTAGTTTACAGCAGATGATTTGCTGAATGGAGAGTTACTGGCTTTGTTGTTTATGCCAAGGTCCCGTTTTCGGCCCAGACTTCAAAAAGATGCTCCTCCTCAATCCCCGAGTCGGAACCTCCTCTGAAGTGTCACCGGACCGACTCGACATTATCTACCACACAGGCGCCAGATCCTGGAGACGAACAGTCAGAGACGATGAAACAAGAAATGGAGACACTCAAAGAAAGACCCGTAAATCCCCGTGAACAGAATAAATCCTGGAGGAGAAACACCATAACCCGACGCTCCCTCCCTGCGCTTCCCAACCCATATGAGAGTGAGAGATATTTTTATCCCCCCACAGTGAAACATTAATGTTTACTTTTGTTCAAGACAAATAATCATCTAAATTAATATGTTCTAGCTTTGTGCAGAAGCATAAGTCCATCGTTATCACAACAAGAGAGACTTGAAAAACTGCTGGAGGCTTCAATGGAGGTATGTTAAGTGAAGCTATAGGAACCAAATGCATTAAACCATTATAATAAGTTTCTCCTGAACTCGATGAAGGTCCAATAGCTCATTTGTATTTCTTTGTCTGTATCAACTCTTAAAAGATTAAATGAAGATTTGAAGATGTCATGAAATATAGACAGTAACAGTTTTATGTTCATATTTTTGCTAACTCGATAGATATTGTTTACTCAAGATTAGAAGAATGACTAGATATTTAATTAATACTGACCACAAATTTACACACAACAAAATGTGAGTAAAATAAAATTTTTAAAAATCGATTTTGTAAACTGTGAGAATAATTTTTGTTTATTCACGTGTTTGCTTTGCAGATGGCACTAGAAAGAACTCAAAATTCACTTGAGTCATTTCCAAAAGCTTCACTGGAGACCTTCAAAAAGCAAGGTTGGTAGTTTTTGGGGGGTTTTTTTAAATAAATTCCTTGGAGCTCAGTATTTTTTAATTATTGAAACAATAATTTTATGTTATCTCTGTTATTCCTATTTTGTGTAGTTGAAAACATCAAGATGGAGTGGAGCTGCTTAACCAAAAATACAAGCAACGAACCACACAAACTATCTTCGAGTCAACCGAAGTACGCATACTTTTTAAAACTTTCACTGTACTTTTGCTATTAATTATGATGATTGTCTTCATTGCATTTTTGTCTTTTATTGCTTTAAGTTGCAGTCAGCCTGCCGTGCAAAGAGCCATGGAAAATGTCCAGAAAGCAATCAACAGGCATGTTGTTCTGTCTGCTCTCATGTCCGATGCTTATTTTTAATTATAAATATAAAATGGCCACATATACGATCTTCTCTTTTTGTTTTTTCTTAGGCTCAAGGCTGAAAGTGAGTCTTGGGAGGCGCTTATGAACAAACACAAGGAAAAAGCAGAGGAACTGGAAAAGTAAATATTTATATTATCATCAAGCATTCACGTGACAATGTTATACACGACTTTCTTTGAATTTGTACCAATCGTGTTATTGGTTTTCCGCTGTAGGAAGGTGAAGATGGGACAGGAGACGGGTATACCTCTAAACTCCACGTTAATAGTCCAGTCCTCGCAGAACTCTGTCATACAGAGTAAACCCAACTACCACGATGTCCTCTGTAGGCAGCGACCCATGATGCATACTATGGCCATGATTGTATGTTGGATTTTTTTTTTTTTTCTTGTATCCTCACAAATAAGAAGTTATTGTATTTTCAAGCTTTTATGTTCTAATCTCTAAAGTGAATGTCATGATAAGAGTGGGCTTGCTGTACTGTATTTGAAATGTTGCTTCCTTGGGCAGAACGACTATGACATGCACACACCCACCAGGCAGTACATTGTACATCAGTACATTGGGCGGAGGGTGAAGAGAAATGGCCATAAGAACTGAGATTTTTCAGGGGCAAACTTGGAAATGAATGGGACACACATACATTTACAAATACAACCGTTTTCCACTTATATTTTAATGGTCACGAAACTTGCATAATGTCAGGTTTTAACTGTTTCTATGTGCAGTGCTTAGAATTATTGCTAGCTATTGTTGATTGACATAGAGAAAAGAGCAGACTCAACCTTTCTCCTTTCAAAATATTTCAGCTTTTTAACATGCATGCATGTAATTGAAAACAGATTGATCGTCAAGTAAGTTTGAAGATTAGTATTCTCTATTGTCTGCTATGTTGGAACAGTTTTGTACCTGTATATTTTTGTTTGTGTGTTGAAAATGCATTAATACTGTATTTTCAATGTCTCACAGATATTATTTAAATAGATATTTCCTTCCATAACAATTATAGGCATGAAAAGGTTGCTATTCAATCACTGGGAAACGCAGACACCGGACACACAGCAATTTAGACGGACCAGTTTTCAGATAGAAAACTAAGCTGTACGATTTTTCAAAGCACCAGATCTGATGCAATGTTGTCATCATTTTATTTTGTAACTTATAGATTTTTTTTCGTCTTGCCTGTAGATGGACACTCAGTGTAAAATGATACAGCAGCTACTTACCATCAAGGAGCAGTCACAGCTGTTAGTCAAAAAGACCAGCGTCCAATTAGGTAATGACTTTGCTTGAATAATATATTGTTTCTTTGTAATATTTTGACATTTTCTGTGATGGTCTAGCGAAAGAATCTTTCACACTAATTATTTTTATTTCTATGCTGTCTCCAGCTGAGGAGGCCGGATTCCAGGAGCTTTCATCGAACCTTCTTAAGAATCTGATGTCGGCACCTTTGCAAAAGGCAACTACATAAACAATAGTTGATGCTTCTGTACAGCTGAATCCAACGATTGTTAAAAATGTACATATATTCCTGTGCCTTCATGTCATTTTCCAGTTTTGTTGATTTTTGTGTTATGCCCTAACATCAAACTACTTTAATGGCAGTGGCAAATTATACATGGATTTGACCAGCAGGTGGCAGTGGCTAGCTACTCACAAAATTGTATTAAAGGTGGTGAATTGCCTGAGTAGATTATTCTTTTGGCCTTAATTAAGTGCATTTTCATCTGTAAATCCTGATACTGTTTAGACCAATTAGCAAATGTTAAAACTTTGCTGCTGTCCAGGAAAGTATGGTCCCTGTTTTTGGTGTTATTAAATTAAACTATAATAATAAACAAAAAAAAAGTAGCCATCTTGTCTTAAAAGTGATTACCAAAGTAAGTTAATAACTATCACAATTAATATTGAGGCAATAAAGAATTAATGGTTTTAGCAATAAGATATATTTTTATGTATTTGATGCTCTATTTAACATGAATAATAATAATAATACCCCCCAAAAAATCAAAGGTAAGTCCCTGAAAGTACCAATGTGATGACAAAAAGCAATGACGTAGCTTAAATAATGAAACATTTTGATTATATTCTTGTTAAGCTATTCAAGTCAAAAAAACAAAAAACTTTTCTTCTTACTTTACACACATTCTTCAGTGTATACAGAAACCCTAGAGGCTCACCCCCTGTCACACTTACTCCTGTTTGGTGCTGCATCTATTGCACTTCATCAGTGTCCCCTGACCATACAGAAGGAGGCCCCTCCCCCACAGTGACTCACCCCCATCTCTTGCTTGGCTTGGTCACTGATGCAGAACGAAGCCTTGACATTGTACCAGTCAGGCAAAGCTTCATTTGCCATCTCTCCAATCTCTTGGACCAATTCATTAATTAACACGTATGCTTAATTTGTGCCTGTCTTGATTGCAGCAATAGGAGCCCTTATTCTCCCCCCCCCCCCCCCCCCATTGACTCAGTATCTAATTCTAA